>NC_081862.1:4255441-4423237 GCF_963259705.1 Myotis daubentonii
GCAGGTGAGCAGTACAGAGTAGGGCTTACTTCAGCAGATCTGTGGTGCCTGATGAGTCTGTCCCTTGAATGTGTCACTTGTGGAGGTTTGAAGTTGTGGTTGTGGTGCTTCCACATGGTCAAAAACTGTCCATATGGGTGTGCTTTGTTTGGGGCCTCCCAGGAGGTGCAGGACAAGGTTGGCACTGCCTGGGACTACTGGCATGATCTACAAAGCAATCTGCAGTTGGATATGACTTATGCTGGGTTTGGAGTTGCCCAAAATGCAAACCATGGCCACCTGCCACTGAAGCAAGACCTGGGGTGACTTAGAGAGAGGTATGGAGCATGCTGAGGCAAGGTATTACTTGTTTGAGAAATTTTAGGGAAATCTGAAGCATGAGCCTACCAGGGGTGGGCAAACTTTTTGACTCGAGGGCCACAATGGGTTCTTAAACTGGACCAGAGGGCCGGAACAAAAGCATGGATGGAGTGTTTGTGTGAACTAATATAAATTCAAAGTAAACATCCTATCTAATAAAAGAGAAAAATGGTAATTGGCGTACGATGATACCCTTTTCATTGGCTAATCAGGGCTATATGCAAATTAACTGTCAACTAAGATTGGCAGTTAACTGCCAACAAGATGGCGGTTAATTTGCATATGTAGGCACAATGCAGGGAGGTGAAAGGGAAAGCAGGAAGAAGCCCCCTGCCACTGACAGTGATCGGAAACCCAGGGGGGAGCTAAGAGCTGGGGGGCAGGGCAAAGGCGGCCCTGGGGAATCAGGCGCCTTTGCCGCCCGGGCCAGTGATAGCAGGAAGTAGGGGTGGAGCCAGCAATGGGAGCTGGGCATGGTCGAAGCTGGCAGTCCTGGGAGCTAGGGGTCCCTTGCCTGGGCCTAAAGCGGAGCCCACGATCCTGGGGCCGCTGCAGCTGTGGGTCCCCGCTGCCCCAGCCGGACGCCTCAGCCAGAGGCGTTAGGCCTGGGCAGGGGCGGAGCCTGCAACCGCGGGGAGCTGGGGGTCCCCTGCCCAGGCCTGACACCTCTGCCAGAGGCCTCAGGCCTGGTCAAGGGGCCGATCCAGTGATTGGTGATCGGAGGGTGATGAGGGTCAACTCCTCTGGCCGAGGCATCAGGCCTGGGCGGGGGGCTGAGCCGGGGATTGGGGGGATATGATGGTCCCCTTGCCCAGGCCTGAAGCCTGGGTCAGAGGCATCAGGTTTGGGCGGGGGGTGGAGCAAGCGATCAGAGGGAGATGGGGGTCCCCTGCCAAGGCATGATTCCTGGGCCAGAGGCCTCAGGCCAGGGCGCTGGCCAGAGCCAGTGATTGGGGGGAGATGGGGGTCCCCTGTCCAAGCCTGACACCTCTGGTGGAGGCATCAGGCCTGGGCAAGGGGCCGATCAGGCTATCGGAGGGTGATGGGGGTCTACGCCTGAGGACTCCCAGTATGTGAGAGGGGGCAGGCTGGGCTGAGGGACACTCCCCCCCCCCCCACACACACACACCCAGTGCACGGATTTCATGCACCAGGCCCCTAGTCATTACATAAAAGGGTACGGTCTTTTTTTTTTTTTTTTTTTTAGTTTTATTCATTTCAAACGGCCGGATCCGGCCCGCGGGCTGTAGTTTGCCCACGGCTGGCCTAGATGGACCATTCGTATGGAAAAGCCACTGGAAACAGCTTTGGTAGGCCAAAAAGTTTGGTGGGGCAGTGCTTCAGGGCAGGGATAACAGTGTGAGCCAGGTTTATAGACAAAGAAATGGCACCTGCCTGCTGGCTCTATGGAGGGAGGACTCAGAAAAGGAATAATGGCCTCTGCCAGCACCTCTGGGAGAAAATTGGTGCCCCCACCAGCTCTCAAGCTGATACTACACAATTCAGTTCCTCCCCTTACATCTCTGGTGTCTTTGAAGTTGCTGCCCCTGTGCTGGAGCTCAGAGGCAGTGAATCTGACTAAATCCCTCCATGGCCCTTTAAGAGGAACTGCTTGGGACTCCAGTGACCTTAGCTTCCCTAGACCTCAATTCCCTCTGGTTTTTATAGCCAAAAGTTATGGGGACTTCTCTTCCTGGCTTTGAACCCTGGGCTAGGAGAACTGGTGTGGGGCTAGGTCTCCTAGCTCCTTGCGGGGAGCCTCCTCAGCAGACATGTCTTTTCTGATTTTTATCAGCCACATGTGGGTTTGGAAACAGCTCTTCTGCCTTCCTACTAGTCTCAATGTGGCTTTTTTCTTTAATTTCCTAGTTGTAGAACTTCCTTTCAGTCAATTTCAGATGATTTGGATGATGATTGTTCTGTAGTTTAGTTGTAATATTGATGTGATATGAGAGGAGGTAAGTATCATGTTTACCTGTGCCAACATCTTGACTGGAATTCTCCCACATTGTCTTTTAAAGTGTCTGCACTTTTTATATCCTAACAGCAAAAATAAGAGTTTCTGTACTTTCATATCTTCACCAACATTTTGAGATGACATTGTTTGGGATTTTCTCAAAGCCAAGAGATATATTTTGGTAGCTAATGGTTTATTGTTTATTATTTTTTTAAAAAAATATGGTTTTTAAGTTGATTTCAGAGAGAGGAAAGGAAAGTGAGAGAGAGATTGAAACATCAATGATGAGATAGAACCATCTATTGGCTGCCTCCTGCATGCCCCCTACTGAGAATGGAGCTGGAAACCCTGGCATGTGCTCTGACTCAGAACTGAACTGTAATTTCTTGGTTCATGAATCAATGCTCAACCACTAAGCCACAATGGTTGGGCACTTTATTGTTTTGCATCCCAGTGACATATGCTGTCCAATTTATCCCAAGGATATTTGGAGAGAGGAAGGGAGGGAGACAGAGACAGAGAGAGAAACATTGATCTGAGAGAGACACATCGATTGGTTGCCTCCCACACGTGTCCTGATGGGGGTTGGGGATAAGGGTGGAAAGGTGGAGGGATCGAACCTGCTACTCAGGTAAATGCCATTGACTGGGAATAGAACCTGTGACCTTTTGGTGCACAGGAAAAGACTCTAACCACATGTTTCTGTCTCTTCCTCTGAAGAGAGAGGAGAGAGAAAGAAAGAGAGAGAGACATCAATGAAAGAGAGACATGGATATACTGCCTCCTGCATGCATCCCACTGGGGGATCAAGCCTGAAACCCGGGGAATGTGTCCTGACCTGGAATCTAACTATGACCCCCTGGTTCATGGGACAATGTTAAACTAGTCAGATCTGATATATATTGTCATCATTATCTTTCCAGTCTATCTCTACTTTCTTAGACACTCTTTTCTTTTCTTCCTTCAAGGCTACTCTCCTTGTTTTTGGTTTTTTTTCCTTCTTGTTTTACCTTCTGGCTTCCTTCTCATGCCCATCATTTTCTCTTCTGTCAAAGGGATCATCACCCATGCACTTGGCAGGGAACCTGGCATTCTAGTTTTCTGAATAGACTTCCTTGGCCTTTAGGCCCATGGGAGGAACTAGACCCTGAACTGCAGCCCCAGGCTTACCCAACACTGAGCCAACTGGTAAACCCTAGCAATGCTTTATTGAAACCCCTGTCTCAGTACCTACCTGTGGCCCTGGCTGGCTTCCTCTGGTGAAAGATGTTTAGGTGTGTTTGGTTATGATTACAAGGGAGGAGAAAACCTAGCTAGTTCTCATTTAGACCAGTCACCTGGCTCTGCCTTCCTCCCCACAGAGTTGGCTACTGGTGAAGTCAACAAGGTAGGTGTTGGAAGCAGGCAGGAAGCAGAGATGTACAATAATCACATTTCAACTTGGAGCAGTTAAAATCTTAAGCCTGGATTGTTGAATAACAAGTAAAACAGACTGACTATAGGAAATGACCATTGGCTTCCGGGGAGACTTGGTAGTCAACCTGTTGGGACCAATGGGTAACCAGTAGTTCTACTTTGCCTGTAGTGTTGCAAGCTGATGGTGGGAGGTGGCCTACTGATATATTATTGTCCTGTGATTTTATAAAGCATAAAGGAGCATGGGCGATTAGTGGGATGTGTAGAGTGATAGGACCTGTGACCAGAAGGGAGAAAGAAGCTTCCTTAGTAAGAGATAGGATATAGGTGCTGAAAAGAAGGGAGGCTTGGTTTCCCTGGGCTATAGAATAATTACCTAGTAGGGTGTCTGCTTTTTCAGAAAATATAGTTCCCTTTTCCTATAATCCCTCTCCTCATAAGCCTGGGCACCACAGCAGGGGTTGGAACTGCCATAAGGAACTTAACCACTGCTCTACCTATTTTGAAACCTCTGTCTCAGGACCTACAAGAAACCTGTGGCCCTGGCCAGTTTGGCTCAGTGGATGGAGCATCGGCCTGCGGACTGGGGGGTCCCGGGTTCGATTCCAGTCAAGGGCATGTGCCTTGGTTGCGGGCACGTCCCTGGTGGGGGGGGTGCGGGACGCAGCTGATCGATGTTTCTGTCTCATCGATGTTTCTAGCTCTCTATCCCTCTCCCTTCCTGTCTATAAAAAAATCAATAAAATATATTTTTTTAAAAAAAGAAACCCGTGGATGCCCAGCAAGGGGCAAAACTTGGAAAACAAAAACCTCACCCCCACAGCAACCTATTCTCCCTTTTCATATCACTAGTGAGGCAACTGAGACCCCTACTCTTTTTCCCCCTAAAAATAACATCTAGGTCTCAGTTGTATTTCAGCTCCAGGCCCGGAAAAGCAGCAAAACCAGACAAGTGATGCTGTGGCACCCTCAAGACCAACTTTTACCTACCAAGTCACTCAACAGGATTTCTCTTGAGAACACACCAACTAGTCTTTTGGGGAAATCATGCTGCTGCACCCCTCATCCAGTCCACTACTATCAAAGTCCATTCCCCTGTGATCTCGACATCCCATCTCAGTAGGAAGCAATTACAGAAGATATGACCTTCCTGCCTATTTCATAAAACAAAAAGGCTGGAATATTAGGTTTGATGGAGCAATTGAGTTGACACCCTTCCCCTGGGAACTGGCTTTTCAGGTCATTTCACTATGGTCATTCCCTTCACTGAAGACCAAATTTCACTTGTCGTGACCACATTCCATTATCTCCGCTCCGGGTATGCATAAAGAAGTCTCCACCCAAATAAAAAAAAAAAAGCCCACCAAAAGTCCTTTAAAAACCACTAGCTCCCCTCACTGAGGGCTGGAGCCATCCAGGCTCAGTCACCTGGTATGCAGATGTTCAAATAAATTTGTAATCCTTCACCACTCTGGCCTCGTGGATTTCTCCTCAGTGACCTAACACAAATCAGTTTATTTTTTGAAGTTAAAAAAATCAGCATAGCCTTTCTCCTTTTAAGACTAGATCAGAATCCTTGTTTCCCACAAAATAGATAACATAAAAAATTATCTACATCAGGAGCAATGAAAATTATACTAAGGGAGGGAAGAAATTAGTAGTTTGTTCATAAATGCAGACCCAAGGAAAATCTCCAGACAGAAAATCTACCTCTGTAAGCTGGGGGCAGAGAAAAACTGAATGAAGAGGCAGGCCACCCTCATCTGTTTTAGTAAGGAAAATTTACATATGACCTGCATCTTGGGTAGCTGCAACCCCACTCTGCTTGATGGGTGCCAATTATATGGGCAAATAGGAGGAAACAGTCACAGGTACTAGGGTGTGGCACTGAGAAGAGTTAGACAACTGAAGTTACTTTTCAGGCTTGACCATGTCAGGACAATAGCCTGTTCTAGGAACTAGCATATAGCAAGGGAGGGGTGATTATTTATGTCAGAATAGAAATCATTTATGCTCAGAGAGTTCCTAAGGGTATGAGCAGAAAGCAACCTTTGTTCTGGCCTTGACCCACTTCATGGAATGGTTTCTCCTCCACATATTGGAATAACATGGCTGCCTCAGAACATCATCTTGCCAAGCCACACCTCTGCCTTTGTTTCTGCATGTGACTCCAAGTGGGCATAAAAAGCCCAGATAGGTATGACTCAATTTATAGTTTTATGAAGAACCTGTATTCTGATTTAATCCAGCATCAAATATTATTTACTCTTAGCCCTACTACTGTCATTAAACATGAAAAACTATAGCTTTACAGGGTTGTCCTTCTCCTGCTTGGCTTTCCTTTTGAATACAGCTTGGTATATATAAGATCAACAAATATGGAAGTACACATGGAAACACTCATATTGTCATTTCAAGAGCCGATGCATCTAGCCTCATAACCTCAGATTTTGAAAAAAGTTTCATTTACCTTGCTTTTTTTATTTGTTTTCCTGTAGCATGATATACATTTTGGGTACATCAAATAAATACAAAATATAAAAAAAAGAGCTGATGCATCATTTCAGCAGAAGACAAATAATTACAATCCTATCTAATAAAGGGGGAATATGCTAATTGACCCTCACACTATCACAAAGATGGTGGTGCCCACTGCCAATAGGAGGGGATATATTAATTGACTGCCCTGTCCTCAATGATGGTAGCTCCTACAGCCACAAGATTGGGACATCCAGTGCCCTCAGCCCTGTCAGAGAAGCAGGCACATGGCAAGGCGTTGCCATGTGCCTGCCTCCAGAGTCCCCAGTCCCCTCAGCCCCCCCAGCTGCCCAGGGCCAGACCAAGTATCAGGCAATCCTCAGATGCTGGCTTCCCAGCCTCCCAGGGCCGGCCAAAGCTGCAAGCAAGCCTCAGATGTTGGCTTCCCAGCCACCCAAAGCCACCTAAGGCTCAAGTAACCAGGGAGGGCTGAGGCTTGCACTGCTGGCAGTGGCAGTAGCAGAAGTGTGATGGGGCATTGCCTTCCCCGATAGCCGGGTCGACTCCCGCCCCTGAGGGCTCTCAGACTGTGAGACGGGGCAGGCTGGGCTGGAACTCCCCCTCCAGTGCATGAATTTCCATGCACTGGGCCTTTAGTAATAATAAAGGGCATGAGACTCCCAACATTCCCTCCTAAATAAAACCAAGCATTCTTTAAACCCATAACTTGAAACAGTCTTTTCAGACTGCAATTAAAATATGGTAATATAGGAGGAAAATTGTGCTTTCTTGGAAACCCATGCTTGTTTAACAGAGTACACCCATGTGGGTTATTTGATTATGATTGTGTGGGAGCTATTTTACAGCTGTGTTGATTGTATATATGAATAGCAGTACAAAAATAATTTTTGTGCATAGACATGCAAGTAAATACTGTGCAGTTTAGGACATTCCACTCTAACAGTCATTTTTGCCACTTAACATTTCTTTTTTTAATTAAATCTTTATTGTTCAGATTATTACAGTTGTTTCTATTTTTCCCCCCATAGCTCCCCTCTACCTGGTTTCCACCCCACCCTCTGCTTTTACCTCCCCCCTCCCCTGCACTGTCCTTATCCATAGGTGTACGATTTTTGTCCAGTGTCTTCCTGCACCCCCCACACCTCTTTACCCCTGAGAATTGTCAGTCCACTCCCTTTCTATGCCACTGATTCTACTATATTCACCAGTTTATTCTGTTTGTCAGATTTTTTATTCACTAGATTTTTAGATTCACTTGTTGATAGATATGTATTTGTTGTTCATAATTTTTATCTTTACCTTTTTCTTCTTCCTCTTCTTAAAGAATACCTTTCTGCATTTCATATAATACTGGTTTGGTGGTGATGAACTCCTTTAGCATTTTCTTATCTGTGAACCTCTTTATCTGACCTTCAATTCTGAATGATAGCTTTGCTGGGTAAAGCAATCTTGGTTGTAGGTTCTTGCTATTCATCACTTTGAATATTTCTTGCCACTCCCTTCTGGCCTGCATAGTTTCTGTTGGGAAATCAACTGACAATGGTACGGGTACTCCCTTGTAGGTAACTAACTGTTTTTCTCTTGTTGCTTTTAAGATTCTCTCTTTGTCTTTTGCTCTTGGCATTTTAATTATGATGTGTTTTGGTGTGGTCCTCTTTGGATTCCTTTTGTTTGGGGTTCTCTGCACTTCCTGGACTTGTAAGTCTATTTCTTTCACCAGGTAGGGGAAGTTTTCTGTCATTATTTCTTCAAATAGGTTTTCAATATCTTTCTCTCTCTCTTCTTCTGGCACCCCCGTAATTTGGATGTTGGTACACTTGAAGCTGGCCCAGAGGCTCCTTACACTATCTTCATATTTTTGGATTCTTTTTTCATTTTGCTTTTCTGGTTGGGTGTTTTTTGCTTCTTTGTATTTAATCTTTGACTTGATTCTTGTGATCCTCTAGTCTGCTGTTGGATCTCTGTATAATATTCGTTATTTTAGTCAGTGTATGCTTAATTTCTAGTTGTGCTTTTTTCATATCCTTGAGGGTCTCACTAGATTTCTTGAAGGTCTCATTAAGTATATCGGCGGTTTCTAGAAAATTCTTGAAAAACCTTAAGAGTGTGGTTTTGAACTCTATATCCAGTCATTTGCTTACCTCCATTTCTGTCATTTGTGACCTGTTTCTTTGTCTCTTGAGTCCCTTCTAATGAGGTGGGTTTCTTGTAGACAGCAGATGTATAGGTCATGTTTTTTTATACATTCAGCCACTTGATGTCTTTTGTTTGGAGCATTTAGTCTGTTTACGTTTAAAGTTATTATTGAAAGGTACTTGTTTGTAGCCATGTCTTTTTTTGTGTGGCTGTTTTCTTTCTGAGCTTTTTAGTTCTTCTTTTTATACCAGCCCCTTTAGCATTACTTGCATTGCTGGCTTGGTGGTGATAAACTCCCTTAGCCTTTTTTTGTCTGTGAAGCTTCTTATTTCCCCTTCAAATTTGAATGATAGCCTTGCTGGATAGAGTATTCTTGGATTCAGTCCTTTGCTTTGCATCACTTTGTAAATTTCTGTCCATTCTTTTCTGGCCTGATGTGTTTCTGTTGAGAAATCATTTGATAATCTAATGGGAGATCACTTGTATGTAACTTTCTTTCTCTCTCTTACAGCCTGTAAGATTCTCTCTTTGTCCTGAACATTTGCCATGGTGATTATGATGTGTCTTGGTGTGGGTCTTTTCGGGTTCACCTTGTTTGGGACTCTCTGGGCTTGTGTGACTTTTTTCTTCCCCACCTCAGGGAAGTTTTCTGATATTATTTCTTCTAATAGGTTTCCTAATCCTTGTTCATCCTTCTGTTGTTCTGGTACCCCTATTATTCGTATGTTGTTTCGTTTCATGTTGTCCCAAAGCTTCCTTAGGCTCTCCTCCTGCCTTTTAATTTTTTTCTCCAATTGCAGTACATTTTGGGTGTGTTTTGCTTCCTTGTCTTCTAATTCACTAATTCGGTCCTCCACTTCTCCTAGTCTACTGTTGATACTTTCAATGGAGTTTTTTATTGCAGCTATATCACTCTTCATTTCTTCTTGGGTCTTACTTAAGTTGTTGATTTTTTCATCTGTTTCTTCTAGCTTCTTCCATGTTATCGATTTTTTTATCTGTTTCTTCTTGCTTCTTGCAGAGGTTGTTGATTTTTTCCTCCATCCGGTTTATGCACTCTAGGACCCTTATTGTGAATTCTTTTTCTGTCATGTTGCATGCCTCTGTATTACTTAGCTGCTTTTCTGGCGAGTCCTCCTTCTCTTTCCTTTGGGGGTTTCTTTGTCTACCCATGTTTGATCTCACTGACATATCTAGACGTTGAGTCATTCAGTTGTTGCTCCCTTGGTGGCAGTGAGTCCTTGGTCTATGGTTGCTCTTCGGGTGGTTGTGGTAGCAGCTGCTCTTCAGTTGGCAGCAACTCCTCTGGTGGGTGCTGTTCACAGCTGTGGTGGCTCTTCTGGCTGGTGGGACGAGGTTTCACGTACAGCTGCTGTTCCTCTGTAGAGGGTGTGGTGCCCAGGAGGTTGCTGTTGCTTGGATCTGTTGCATTGATTTAAAGGCACAAAATACAACACAACAAGGCACCACGTACCAGGCACTATACACAAATATATTCACGATATTAATAACCCCAAATAAAGGTGACCACCCGAATTAAGAGAACTAGGGGATAAGAAAGAAGAAAGAGAAATAGAGAAAAGAGAAAAAAGAAAAGAAATGTAGGGACGAAAAAAAGGAGGGCAAAAATGAAATTGGGAAAAAGGAGGGGGGGAAATAAAGCAATAAAAGAAAAGAAAAGAAGAAAAAAAAAGAGCGAAAAGAGAGAATGAAGTGGAAGAGGGGAAGAGACTTTTTATATGAGGAGAATACTCCTATAGAACAGCCATTAATCCCAACAAATTCCAGCAACAGCTCCCTGGAGATGTATGCAAACTAGAAACAACCAATAATATAACGATGAAAATAGAATGGAGAACATTAATCCCATAATAAAATAAAGAGAAAATAAAATGGCACTTTAAAAAATGGTAAAATGGTAGCAGTAATAATACTGGTTAAAAATAAGAAGGTAGTAATTAAAAGGGTAAAATCAGGTGATGGAAAAAGAAGAAAAAAAAGAAAAGAAAAGAAGAGAAAAGAAAGAAAAGAAGAAAAAAAAGAAAAAAATTGGTTTCTTAGTTAAAAGGTAAAAAAAGAAAAACAAAATTGCAGTAGTGAAGGTCCTTCGGTTCTTCTCTTCTTCAGTGTGGCTCGCCTTAGATCTGCCAGGTATTCAGGAGAGTGTTGAGTTTCCCCGCGATACACTGTTCCTCTGTGTTTTAAACCAGTCCTTATTTCAAAGCAGGCCGCATTTGTTTCCCAGACTGCCTTATTTTGTGTTTAGCAAAGAGTCAGTTTGTGGGTCAGCCTCTGGGTGGCAGTGTTCTGGGGTTGGCCTCTGAGGCTATAGGGCCTCTCTGTCCAGTGGAGGTTCACTGCCCAGAGCTGGCTGTGTAATAGTTAGTTCCCGGCGCTGTGTTGTTGCTGGGATTGAAAATCCCTCTATAGGCCAGACCCTGTTAACTCCCTGGGACTTATCAGGTTATTTTAATCCTTGATCTTGTTCAGGGTGGAATCTGGGTGTGGCTGTGCTCCTTGCCTGGGGGCTGGGGGGAGGAGTCTCACTCTCTGGAGAGAATGGCTGCCCAAGTCCTGGGCTCAGGGGTGTTCTAGCACTCAATTCGCTGCCACCCCTTCCGGCCCCCCTTCTCTCCTCAGTCTCTCCCCAGATTCCACTCCTCCGCACACTCTCCCTCTCTTCAGCACAGGTGAGTGTCTGTATCCGAAATGTCACATGAACAGTATTCAGTGAAAACAAACAAACAAACGCCGGCCGCGGAAACGGGGAAGGCTTGGTTTCTGTAAGCTTCTTCTCTTACCAGGACTGCATGGTCTGGTCAGCTCTTCAGGCTGCCCCCTTTAGGCTCAGTCCTCTGTGATCACAGAACCCAGCTCTCAATTCCCCCAGCGGCACCAGGAATCCCGCGGTTCTCCTTTCCCCCTGTCAGGGGCTGTGCCTGTCCCAAGGGACGCAGCTGTCTGCCACGTGGTCTCCCTCCGACTCTCTGGGCTCAGAGGTCTGGCAAACTTTCCTCCCCAAATCCCTGTTTGTTTTTTTTTACCTTTCCAGGGGAGTTCTGCTCTTCCAGGCTGCAAACCGTCTCACCAGCTGAGCAATTTCACCAATTCAGTGTGGGTGTTATTAGTTTCAGCTGCTCATTCCATTTTCTCCAGGACACAACCTGGGACGCGTCTGCCTATATCGCCGCCATCTTCTGCACTCTAGCCTTATATATATATATAGACTAGAGGCCCAGTGCACAAAAATTTGTGCACTCGGGGGGGAAGGGTGTCCCTCAGCCCGGCCTGTGCCCTCTCGCAATCTGGGACCCCTCGGGAGATAACGACCTGCTGGCTTAGGCCTGCTCCCGGGTGGCAGAGGGCAGGCCCAATCCCTAGGTGCAGCCCCTGGTCAGGCTCAGAGTAGGGCTGATTGGGGCGCCGCCCCTGTCATGCACAGAGCAGGGCGGATCGGGAGGTTGTGATGCCACCCTCAGTCACACTCAGGGTAGTGCCGATTGGGGGGTTGGGGCACCGTCCCCTGTCACACTCAAGGCAGGGTTGATGGGGAGATTGCGGCACCACCCCCTGTCACGCACAGAGCAGGGCCCATCAGGGGGTTGAGGCACTGCCCCCGTCACACACAGAGCAGGGCCCATCAGGGGGTGGGGGCACCGCCCTCTATCACACACAGAGCAGGGCCAATCAGGGGGTTGGGGCACCACCACTCTCACACTCAGGGCAGGGCCGATGGGGAGGTTATGGCTCTACCCCGTCACACACAGAGCAGGGCCTGTGGGGGTGGGGGTGGGGATCTCCCCCCTATCAGGCACAGAGCAGGGCTGCTCAGGGGGTTGGGCCCCGGCCCCTGTCACACACAGAGCCACAGGGCGATCAGGGGGTTTGGGCGCTGCCCCCTGTCATGCTGATCCTGGTGCTGGGAGGCATATTACCCTTTTACTATATAGGGTAGAGGCCTGGTGCATGGGTGGGGCCGGCTGGTTTGCCCTGAAGGGTGTCCTGGATCAGGGTGGGGTCCACACTGGGGTGCCTGGCCAGTCTGGGTGAGGGGCTGAGGGCTGTTTTCAGGCTGGGAGTGACTGAAGTTCCCAACCGCTCCTTTTTTTCTTTTTTCTTTTTTTTTCTGGGCAAGCTTTACCTTGAGGCTTGGCTCCAGCTCTTAGGCCTCTGGCTGAAAGTAGGTTTCTGGCCTTTGCTTACAATGTTGCCAATCTGCTGGCTGAAGTCCTGCGGTATTTGTTACAATGTTTCTTAAACTGCCTGCTCAGAGGCCTGCAGCCGCAGGCCGGGAACGTTGGTTTCCTCCGTCACTGAGGCAAGCAAGCCTCATGTTAGTTTCAAGCTGCCTGGCTGCCGGCCGCCATCTTGGCTGACAGTTAATTTGCATATCTCGCTGATTAGCCAATGAAAAAAGTGTAGCGGTCGTATGCCAATTACCATGTTTCTCTTTTATTAGTGTAGATAATTTGTGCTTCTTTGACTTCTCCTTTGAACTGGTTATGGCCTCATAGTGATTCCTTTACTTTAAATATTCATTTTAAATCTGTCAACAATACTACCACCAATCAGAATTCACAACAGAATTCCCCAATCTGGGATGTGGTAAAAAAGAAACTTTATTCAGGTAAACTGTTTGCTTAGGGTATAATTTGACCAGGATAGAAAGGGCAATTGCACTCCCCTGATACAAAGTGAGCCCACTTAGAGAAAGTGCTGCCCTAGTCACACTGTTAGACAAATGAAGAATTCAAATATGCACTGTTTGATTGGTCGGCCTCATGGCTGTCTGGTTGGTTGCTATGGAGTCTCTCTGATTGGTCAGTATAGAATTAAATGACACCTATAGTTGCCTAGGTGTCATTGGATGGGGCAGGACTCAGCCCATTGATTGAAAGATGATTTTAGGATCTCCCCTATATTTCAGCCCAGTCATCAGGAACCACAGTGTAGAAGGCTGGTCACTCAGTCTATGGCTTTTCCCTGAAACACAAGAGTGTTTGAGAAGCTGCTGTCAGCAATGACTGCTATACCTGAGGTATGAATTTGGATCTAGTTGACCACAAGGAATCATTTTGCAGATATATTACTTCTTGGCATTCATATATCTTCAAGAAAGTTATAATTTTGACTCGTTTTGAAAGTTAGATTTTATTTGTGATAATAGATGAGTTTACACTATTTAAAAATTAAATTTATTGAGGTGACAATGATTAACAAAATTATATAGGCTTCAAAGTCAAGTCTCCTTCTGTACATTTTTTTATCTCCTTTACCCAATGCTAGTCCCACAATCCTGTTCTCTCTGATAACTACCATACAGTTATCTGGAGTTTACACTTTTCTATAAAGGCTTCAGAAGGCTGGGGAAAGGGGTGAGTCTTCCTTCCTCTGATTCCTGAATGAACTTCCTTTAGTAAAAATGCAATTTCTGAGGCATCCACCTAAGCACTGGTTCTCCTCTGTCTTATTTCCCTCTCTCACTATGTTCTTTAAGCTTTGTCAGTGCAAAATACATACCAGGACATAAAGGAACATGCCCAGTCCTAACTGGTTTGGCTAAGTGGAGAGAGCATCAGCCTCTGGACTCAAGGATCCCAGGTTCAAGTCCAATCAAGGGCATGTACCTTGGTTGTGGGCACATCCCCAATAGGGAGTGTGCAGGAAGCAGCTGATTGATGTTTCTAACTCTCTATCCCTCTTCCTTCCTCTCTGTAAAAAAATCAATAAAATATATTTTAAAAAATAAATAAAAATCATCATTCTCCCCTTTAAAAAAAAAAAAAAGGAACATACCCAGTGGCATGTCCATATCAGTCATTTCCTCATTGCTAGTGCTTCTTTTCCTTTTTCAGGGCTTCTTCACCTGTGTGTAAACTAGTGCAGAGGTACTAGCAGATATTTTTTTATATTTTCTCATGAGAAATGGGTAAGAGAGAAGACGACTTGTGACCAAAGAATTAACCAGACTGTGTTTTATATGTATTACTGCTGCCCAAAGGGTATAACTTTTGCCAACCTGGAGTCTACTTGTTACTTTATAGAGAACAACACTTGCTCCATGATCCACCAAAATGAAACATGAAATCACCTCCTTCATTCCTCCAACCATCTCTGGAGTCATTCCTAGTAGGGATATCATGGAAAAGTAAAGTGCTGAGGCTACAGGAACCCTAATCCTCAGAGAAGGTCTGTCATTCACAAAGATGCCATGTTAGTGGCTCATGTCTTCTTGTTTGAGTTCCATTTGTGATTCTGCCATTCCTCCCATGTTCATTGGTGCCTTATACTTTCAAAGTTAGGAGTTCCAATAAATAAGGAGATATCTGTACCAAACATCTATGCTCTGCACAATAAGCAGAGGCACCAAGGCTGTCCAAGTGAATTATCTATGGTTTAAGTCAGTTAAACACAAGGACATCATGTCTATGGAAGCTTGTGTCAAACATAAAACTTACCACTATGGGATAGTTTATATCTTTGCTATTGCAATAAAGAGAGCACCCCATATCAGAAAATGAAAGGGTCTCTACAGGGTGGTTTTGCTTTATAGTTACAAGGAAGAGTAGACAAGTTACAGGTGAAATGATTACAGTTGGTGCTGATTTTTGCAATTATTGGAAGTGTTGGTGAGTTACTAAAAAGGAAAAAGTCTGTGATTAGCAGAGTCAAGGGACTCATCCTTGAGTCTTATGAAAATCCTGAGAAAGAGTGTGCAGGTTCTTATCCAAATCACATGGGTTACCAGTTTCCTGGAGCATAGAATTTTGAGGGGTCTCTGTGTAGATTAAAAGGATTAAGAGTATTTCTAAACAGTTGTTTCCCAGGAACATAAATAAAGTTCAATATAGTCACTTGATCCATACTGATAACCCAAGAACATTTGGTATGCCAAACAGGAAACAGGTCTGAGTACAATACTGTACTGTCAACTAAAACAGGAATTTGATGTGCTTTCTGCTTTACATCTTGCTACAGATCAAAGATAACTAATAGTTGGAATCTGGCAACCATTAGTTTATCATTCCTGCAGCCTCCTAAACAGTATTTGTATGACCTTTATACATATTGCATCTTTTATATGTTAAGACAGTTTTGGTGCTTCCTAGAGAGTATTTATATGGCCTTCTGTTTCTGATGGCTGAGGGTTAGGGAAGAAAGAGGAGGGGGGAAAAGTACAAGTAAGCTAACAAGTAGAAAAATATGTTACAGGATGATTCTTTCTCCTACTGATCCACTACACACTGATCCTTATTGGCTTAGGGACCATTTATATTACACATCCACTCACCTGAGGCTGCAGAGGTAACCGGATTTTCTTCCACACAGTAAAATGGATCATCGGAGAATAGAATTTAAGGGATAGGGAAATCTCCAGATTCCAGCCAGGTGCTAGGTGGAAGGACAAAGCATCCACTACTGGTGAATAGAGGAGAGTATACCCAACTCTGGCTAGAGGTCCAAGGACCAGAAGGGGGAGGAAATCCTGTTGATAGGACAAAGACAGAAGGCAGGGTGAAGCAACCTGAGCCTCCTCTACAACATACCTCAGTGCACCAGCTATGGCCATACTTATGCCTGAGGCCATTTGAAATGGGGAGTCACAGAGCACCACCTTGTCCTAGTTTTAGCAGCTATGGGCCCATAATTAAGCTCATTTAGATAAAAGCTTCAACATTTTTCACTGTGCCTGACCTCCACATAAATTATCTCACACTTCACTGCTCAAGGCTAACAACTGAAATACTTCAGGGGTCCAGTGAAGGAAATGGTGATCATGTCTATGGGCATCTGCTCTGCAACCTAACAAAGGAGTCCATAGTTAGTTAGTGACTTTGCATTTATATTCTTTATCAGATTTCTTCTTCAAATGCAATTTGACAAAACTGAGAGGCCCTTCTTTCACTTTAACACTGAACTCAAATAAAAAATTATATTATGGTAAAATTAAGACAAAAATAGAACCAGCAATTCTGCTTCTAGATATCTACACTAAAAAAAGAAAAAGATGCTAATTGACCATACATTTGCTACACCCAAGCCACGCCCACCAGCCAATCAGAGAGACTATATGCAAATTAACCCAACCAAGATGCGGCTATTAGCCACGGAACTGAAGCAAGCTGGAGGCTTGGTTACCCCAGTGATGGAGGAAGTCAAGCTTCCTGCCGGCCCTGGAAGGCAGTGGACTCTGCAAAAGGCAACAAAGTTTTAATTACAGAAGCTAAATAAATTCCAGATACCTGCTTCCAGCCAGCCTCCACTGGGAGCTTGTGTGACTGGGGCCTGTGGCGAGCCTACAAACAGTCATCAGCCCCTCACCTGGGCTGGCAAGGCACCCCAGTGGGGACTCCCACCCTCAAGGGGCTGTGGCCAGCCTGCAATCAGCCATCAGACCCTCACCCATGCTGGCCAAGCATCCCAGAGGGAACCCCCACCCTGAAGGGGCTGTGGGCAACCTGAAAACAGCCATCAGCCCCTCAACTAGGATGGCCACACCCTCATGGGGTGAGGGTCCCCACTGGGGGCCATGGCCAGCCTGCAAACAGCCATCAGCCCCTCACCCAGACTATCCAGGCACCCCAGGGGGGACCCCCACCCTGAAGGGGCTGTGGCCAGCCTGCAAACAACCATGAGCCTCTCACCCAGGCTGGCCAGGCACCCCAGCGGGACCCGACCCCTGATCTGGGACACCCTTCAGGGCAAACCAACTGGCCCCCACCCATGAACCAGGCCTCTATCCTATATAATAAAAGGGTAATATGCAAATTGACCCTAACAGCAGAGCAACTGGGAATTACTGGTTACTATGACACACACTGACCACCAGGGGGCAGACACTCAATGCAGGAGCTGCCCACTGGTGGTCAGTGTGCTCACACAGAAGGAGCTCTGCTCAGCTACAAGTCAGGCTGCCAGCTGCCAGTACAGCAGTGGTGATGGGAGCCTCTCCAGCCTCCTCAGCAGTGCTAAGGATGTCCAACTGCAGCTTAGGCCTGCTCCCTGTGAACATCTCCCGAGGGCTCCCAGGCTGCCAGAGGGATGTCTGACTGCCAGCTTAGGCCCAATCCCCTGGGAAGCGGGCATAAGCCAGCATGTGGTCATCCCCCAAGGGGTCCCAGACTGCAAGAGGGCACAGGCCGGGCTGAGGGAATCTGCCAAGTGCACAAATTTTGGTTCACCAGGCTTCTAGCCTATATATATATGAGACTAATATGCACAGTGTCCCCTCAGGTGTTCAACTGGAAGACCAGGAGACCAGGATTTCAATCACTCGCTATGATGTGCACTGACCATCAGGAGGAGGTATGGAGCGAAGGAAGGCCCCGGCCAGCGGCCTGCAGCTGGCAGCGAAGGAAGGGAGGTCCTGACCAGCAGCTGATCAGGCCTAGGTACCCACCAGTGCACAAATTTTGTGCACCAGGCCTCTAGTGTATATGAAAGCTTAAGTGACCTTTACGACCAAACAACCAGAACAACTGGTCGACCAGTCACTATGATGCACACTGACCACCAATGCTCAATGCAGCAGCTGCCCCCTGGTGGTCAGTGCCCTCCCACAGCCAAGCTCCCACAGCCAACCAACCCCCACTTGTCCCCACCCGTTCAGCAAACCTTCTGTGGTCCCTCCCCCTGTCCTGCAGGCCCAGTTCAGCAGACCTTGTCTGGCAGCCGGCAGGCCCCATCCAGCAGCTAGCAGGCCCCAGTCATCCCAGCTCTGATCGGGACTGGGTGAGATGGCCCTGATAGGCCCTGATCACTGGCCAGGCCTAGGGACCCCAACCATGCACAAATTTCTTGCACTGGGGCTCTAGTTAAACAATAACTTCCCATATTTCCTCTCTCCTCAGCCCCAAGCACCCTCAATTTTGCTTTCTGTCTCTGATTTTTACTACTCTAAGTACCTAATTTAAGTAACATCATATAATATTTGTCTTTTTTTGTAATTGGCTTGTTTTGTTTTGCATAATGTCTTCAAGGTTCAACCATGTTGTATATAGCATGTGCCAGAATTTCCTTTCTTTTAGAAAGCCTGAATAAAGTCCATTGTATGTGTATACAATATTTGATAACCTTCGTGGGTGTACAAATATCTGTTCAATATCCTGCTTTCACTTCTTTTAGGTATGCTGTACCTAGAGGCAGAATTGCTGAGTCAAATAGTGGTTCTATTTTTGGGTTTTTTTTGAGGCGCATACTGTCTTCCAGTTTGACAAATGTCCAGCCAAGTCCTTTTTCTATTTTTAAATTATATTATTTTTGTTTTTGCTGTTCATTTAGAATTTCCCTATATATTCTGAATATTAATCTCTTGAGAGGTATGTAATTTGCAAATATTTTTCTCCCACTTTCTGGTTGCCTATTCACTCTGTTACATTTTAAAATTTAAGTATAAATGATATACCATATTATATTAGTTTTAGATGTAAAATATAGTGATTTAACATTTACATAACTTACATTGTGATCATCTCACTAAATCTAGTAAGAATCTGTCACTCTGAAAAATTTTCAGAGTGCTATTGACTATATTCCCCTTCACCTTTTTAACCTGTACTCCACCAGCTTCCCCTCTCTTTCTATGAGTCTGTGTTTTTATTTAGTGTCCATGTATTAGTGAAACCACATATGGAATATTTCCTTCTCTGTCTCACTTACAATACTTTGTAGTTCAATCCATGTTTCCCCAAATGCCAAGATTTCATTCTATTTTATTCCTGAGTAGTGTTCCATTGCATACATGGACCTTATCTTCTTTATCCATAGATACCTAAGTTACTTCCATATCTTGGTTATTATAAAGCAGCAGTGAACACAGAGAACCAAATATGTTTTCAAATTAATATTTTTGTATTATTTAGATGAATACACAGAAGTGGTATTGCTACATTGAATAGAAGATCTATTTTTATTTATTTTTAGGAATCTCCACTTTTTTTAGAGGTTATGCCAGTTTGCAGTCCCACCAACAGTGCACAAAGGTTTCTCTTTTTCTTTTCTTTTTTTTTTGTGACTGAGAAAATAGCTTTATTTGGTTGGGGTTGGGGCAGATAGCCAGCTCAGAACTTCTGGAATTGTGGTCTTGGTGACCCTGAGCACGTCGAAGAGTACAGTCTTGCTCAGGGGCCGGCACTCACCCACAATGTCATCTCTGAAGCAGGGCGAAAGGTGCACTGACATGTTCTTGTGGTGCTTCTTGAAGAGGTTGTACTTCCGGATGTAGTGGAGGTAGTCTCAGCAGATGACAATGGTCCTCTGCATCTTCATCTTGGTCACCACGCCGGACAAAATGTGCCCTCGGATGGAGACATTACCGGTAAAGGGGCATTTCTTGTCAATGTAGGTGTCCTCCATGGCCTCCTTGGGCGTCTTGAAGCCCAGGCCTGTTCTTGTAGTATGGAGGGAGCTTCTCTTTGCAGTTTCTCCCAGCAGGATCCTCTTCTTGTTTTGGAAGTTGGTGGGCTGCTTCTGGTAGGCTCGCCCCATCTGAATGTCCACCATTTTCCCGGCCGCTTGAAAAAAAAGCGGTTCCTCTTTTTCAACATCCTCTCCAACACTTGTTGAGAGAGAGTGGAAGAGAAAGAGGGGGAGGCAAGAGAGAGGACCCCCAACCAGGGACTGAAACTGCAACCTAGGTGTATGCCCTAACTGGAAATTTAACCACACCTTTTTGGTCTATGGGATGGATGATGCTCCAACCAGGCCCCTACCACCTTGTCCATTTCTGGATCAGATTGTTTGTGTGTTTGTTTATTTTTGTTATTGAATTGTATGGTGCGTTATATATTTTGGATATTAAACCTGTATCAGATATGTCATTTGTGAGTACATTCTCCCGTTCAGTAAGCTGTATTTTTGTTGTTGCTGTTGTTGTTAACCCAAGGATATGTTTCCATTGATTTTTAGAGAGAGGAAAGTAGGGGGAGACACACAGAGAAACACTGATGTGAGAGAGACACATCCAGTGATTTCCTCCCACACAAGCTCCCAGGACCCTTCCTTCATTCTGAAGGCCATAGCCTGATGCTCTATATACTGAGACAAACAGGCTATGGTTATCCTTTGCTCTGTTTTGTTGATAGTTTCCTTTGCTGTGCAGAAGACTTTTAATTTGATAAAGTCCCATTTTTAGTTTTTGCTTTTGTTTCCTTTGCTTGAGAGGGAATAGCTGAAAAGATATTATTAAGAATGATGTCAAAGACTTTATTTCCTGTGTTTTCTAGCAGGAATTTTATGAAATTTGATAAGAATTACATTTAAGTCCTGAATCCATTTTGAGCTTATTTTTGTATATAATGTAGGAGAGTGGTCTTGTTTCATTTTTGCATGTTACCTGTCCAGTTTTTGAAAATTACTTGCAGAGGAGAATGTATTACTCCATTATATATTCTGGCCTTTTTTGTTATAGATTAGCTAGAGGTTTGATGCATGAATTTATACATGGGTGGGGTCCAGCTAGCCCAGCTCTGATCAGGACCAATTAGGGTGGGCTGGCAGGGGTGAGGGGACATGGGAGGTTAGCTGGCCATCCCCACCCCTGAATGGGCCAGTTGGCCACTTGCAGTGCACGTCATAAGGACCGGTCATTCTGGTTGTTCTGGACATTTGGCTTTTATATATACTAGAGACCCGGTGCACAAAAATTTGTGCACTCAGTGGGGAGGGGGGTCCCTCAGCCCGGCCTGTGCCCTCTCACAGTCTGGGACCCCTCAGGAGATAACGACCTGCTGGCTTAGGGCAGGCCCAATCCCTAGGTGAAGCCTCTGGTCGGGCTCAGAGCAGGGCTGATTGTGAAGTTGGGGCACCGCCCCCTGTCATGCACAGAGCATGGCGGATCAGGAGGTTGCGATGCCACCCTCAGTCACGCTCAGGGTAGGGCTGATTGGGGGGTTGGGGCACTGCCCCCTGTCACACTCAAGGCAGGGTCAATGGGGAGGTTGCGGTGCCACCCCCTGTCACGCACAGACAGGGCCCATCAGGGGGTTGGGGAGCTCTCCCTTGTCACGCACAGGGTAGGGCCCAACAGGGGGTTGGGGAGCTCCCCTCTATCAATCACAGAGTAGGGCCGATAGGGGAGTTGGGGCCGCCCCCTGTCACACACAGAGCAGGGCGGATCAGGGGATTGGGGCGCTGCACCCTGTCACACTCAGGGCAGGGCCGATGGGGAGGTTATGGCTCTACCCCGTTACACACAGAGCAGGGCCCATGGGGGGCGGTTGGGGCACCGCCCTCTATCACCCACAGAGCAGGGCTGATCAGGGGGTTGGGGCGCCGCACCCTGTCACACACAGAGCCGCAGGGCAATCAGGGGGTTGGAGAGCTCCCCCCTATCAGGCACAGAGCAGGGCTGATCAGGGGGTTGGGGCGCCTTTCTCTGTCATGAACAGAGCAGGGTGGATAGGGAGATTGTGGCCCCACCCCCTGTCACACACAGAGCCGCAGGGCGATCAGGGGGTTTGGGCGCTGCCCCCTGTCACACTGATCCCGGTGCTGGGAGGCATATTACCCTTTTACTATATAGGATAGAGGCCTGGTGCACGGGTGGGTGCCAGCTGGTTTGCCCTGAAGGGTGTCCTGGATCAGGGTGGGGGTCCCCACTGGGGTGCCTGGCCAGCCTGGATGAGGGGATGATGGCTGTTTGCAGCTGGTCACACCCCCTTCATGGTGGGCATCCACAAAGGGGTGCCTGGCCAGTCTGGGTGAGGGGCTGAGGGCTGTTTTCAGGCTGGTGGGTGACTGAAACTCCCTACCGCTCCTTTTTTTCTTTTTTTTAAATTCTGGGCCAGCTTTAGCTCTGCGGCTTGGCTCCAGATCTTAGGCCTCGGCTGCTGAAAGCAGGTATCTGGTTTGTTTGGGTTCTATAATCGAAACACTGTTTCAACTCCAGCTCTGAGATCCCGGCTGGCTGACAGCAGGTTTCTGGGGTTTTGTTTAGCTTCTATATTTGTAACAATGTTTCAAACTGCAAGCTCAGAGGTCGGCAAGGCAGGCAGGGAACGTTGGAGTCCTCCATCACTGAAGCAAGAAAGCCTCATGTTCACTTCAAGCTGCCTGGCTGCCGGCCGCCATCTTGGCTGGCAGTTAATTTGCATATCGCCCTGATTAGCCAATGGGAAGGGTAGCGGAGTGACACCAATTTGCATGTTTCCCTTTTATTAGTGTAGATACTAGAGGCCCAGTGCACAAAAATTTGTGCACTCTGGGCAGTGGGAGAATTCCTCAGCCCAGCCTGTGTCCTCTTGCAGTCTGGGACTCCTCAGGATATGACCACTTGCTGGCTTAGGCCTGCTCCCTGGAGGATTGGGCCTAAGCTGGCAATCAGACATCCCTCTGGCAGCCCAGCAGCCCTCCGGGAATGTCCATTTGCCAGCAGGGAGCAGACCTAAGCTGCAGTTGGACATCCTTAGCGCTGCTGAGGAGGCAGGAGAGGCTTCCACCACCACTGCTATACTGGCAGCCATCAGCCTTGCTTGTGGCTGAGCAGAGCTCCCCCATGTGGGAGCGCACTGACCACCAGTGGGCAACTCCTGCATTGAGTGTCTGCCCCCTGGTTTCCAGTGTGTGTCATAGTGACCAGTCATTCCCAGTCTTTCTGCTGTTAGGGTCAGTTTGCATATTACCCTTTTACTATTTAGGATAGAGGCCTGGTGCACGGGTGCAGGCCAGCTGGTTTGCCCTGAAAGGTGTCCCAGATCAGGGAGGTGGTCCCACTGGGGTACCTGGCCAGCGTGGGTGAGAGGCTGATGGCTGTTTGCAGCTGGTAACACCCCTTTTAGTGTGGGGATCTCCACTGGGGTGCCTGGCCAGCCTGGATTAGGGGCTGATGGCTGTTTTCAGATTGCCCGCACCTTCTTCAGGGTGGGGGTTCCCACTGGGGTGCCTGGCCAGCCTGGATGAGGGGCTGAAGGCTGTTTTCAGGCTGCCCGCACCCCCTTTAGGGTAGGCGTCCCCACTGGGGTGCCTGGCCAGTCTGGATGAGGGGCTGAGGGCTGTTTTCATGCAGGCCAAGCCTGCAACTGAAGCACCCAGTCTCTCCTTTTTCCTTTTTTTCTTTTTCTGGGATTTGTTTACCTTCTTTATTTGAAACTTTTTTGAGGCTCCAGCTTGGAGACTGGCCTGCTGAAAGCATGTATCTGGGGTTTGTGTAGCTTCTATAATTGTAACATTGTTGCATCTGGAGCTCAGAACTGGGCTGCGGCAGGCAGGGAAGCTTAGCTTCCTCCATCGCTGGGGCAACCAAGCCTCATGTTCGCTTCAGCCGTGTGGCTGCCGGCTGCCACCTTGTTTGGCAGTTAATTTGCATATCACGCTGATTAGCCAATGGGAAGCGTAGCGTAGGTATGGTTAATTACCATTTTTGTCTATTATTATGTAGGACTAGAGGTCCAGTGCACTAAATTCGTGCATGGCGGGGGGGGGCGGAGAGGGTATGTCCCTAAGTCCAGCCTTCACCCTCTTCCACCTGGAACCCATAGGGGGATGTCTGACTGCCTGTGGGATCGGGCCTAAACATGCAGTCAGGGCACAGAAGGAATGGACATCAGATGCTGACACCCACCATCAGCGCCCTGCCATTGTGTGGTTCCCTGCCTCTCCCCCCACCCACCCTGCACTTCCCTTGCTGCTACGCCACCACTGGGGCCTGCCAGATGGGGGGAGGAACAAGGCCTGCTGGCCGGGAGGAGGGACCGCAGGAGGTTTGCTGGCCTGGTGGAAAGACTGCAGAAGGTTGGCTGGCTGGGGGAGGTTAGCTGTGGGAGAGCACTGACCACCAGGGAGTAGACCCCTGGTGGTCAGTGAGCATCATAGCAACCAGTCTTTTTGGTCATAAAGGTTGTTTAGGCTTTTATATATCTACTAGTAGCCCGGTGCACGAAATTCGTGCACGGGGGTGGGGCCCTCAGTCTGGCCTTCATCCTCTCCAATCTGAGACCCCTCAGGGAATGTCCAACTACCTGTTTGTGCCCACACTTTTAACAGATAACAGCTCCATTGTTGTTTCTTTCTTATGCTTAAAACCATTGGAATTAGTAGGTATTCAAAGTGTGTATACATTTTGAGGGGACACCCTGTATATCTCTAGTCAGCGGTGAAAGAAACCAACAGCAGATTTGGAACCCCTAGGCAGGGAACCTCGCTCACTCCCCCTCATGTCTCCCCACTTCACTTTCCACTTTTCTGGGCAGCAGGAGAATCAACATTTTCTCTCAATAATTTGGAAAAGCACGTCCTGTCACCCGCTGCCTGGCAGGAGTGTGCTAGGCCCCAAGCAAGTGAGGCTCAGTCAGGGCAGCCTTTGTTCATGGGTGCTGGCACCCAAAGTGCAGATTCCTCCTCTACAGTCGCCCCAACTATCCCACTGTTTCACTGAAAGGATGGAATTCCTCTCTGCCTCTGGGTTCTTGATCTTGAACGCTGACCGAAGGCACCTCAGCAAGGGCTGCCTGTGCCCACCAGGTGTGTCTATCTGCACCTGCTACTGCCTCAGCACCTGCATTAACCCCCTAGGGGTGATCTCGTATCTGCACTGGCCTCTGTGGGAACAGGGCATCACCACTCCGTCCTCTCCCTGTCATCTCACAGGCACCCACCCTCAGCACCCAGAACACCCAGACACTCTCCAAAGGACGTGAGCGCATCAGAGGGGATATGTGCACATCCTGTGGGGGTGTTAGGCATGCCAGGTTGATGGAAGTGCGGTGGAGAGGCAGGGGGAACTTGTGCATGCCTTGGTTTGCAACTGTTGCAGGCGTGGGAGGGTGACAGTGTGCTGGGGGATGTTCGCACACCAGGGGGGGATGTGCACACCGGAGGCCTCTGGCTTTGCAGATCTGCAAAACCCCATGATGTGGCCAGGAGGACGTCAGTCTGGCCCGCCACGGTGGCTGTCCCTGCGATCCTGCACCTTCTGGGCCAGGAGGCAGATTTTGCACAGCCACTCCTGGGTGCTGATGGCCTGCAGGCACTACCTGCAGGCTCACAGATGTCACCACCACCATGTGGGGAGTACAGGCCACCCTCTGCCAGCCTACCTCCCCTGTCCAGAGGCTCTCTGCGCTGCTCACCTGCCCAGAGTGACTAGGGCTGTGTGGAAGCCAGGCGTCCTGCCCTGCCCAACCCTGGCCAATTCGCCCCTATGTGAGCTGCCGCCCCGCCAGGAAGGGTCATGGATCCGGGTCCCTGGACCACGGATAGCCTCAAGCACTGCCCCCCACCCGGCAGGGTCACAGATCCGGGTCCCAGACCGCCAACAGCCTCAAGCACTGCCCCCTGCCCACCAGGGTTACAGATCCGTTTCTTGGTCCCGTGGACAGCCTCAAGCGCTGCCCCCCACCCGCCGGGTCATGGATCCAGGTCCCAGACCACAGATATCCTCAATTGCTGCCCCCCGCCCGGCAGGGTCAGAGATCCGGGTCACAGACTGTGGACAGCCTTGCCCGCTGCCGGCAGCCTTCAGTATGCAAATTAACCGCCATCTTGTTGCTTCAGGGTGGAGGTCCCCAATGGGGTGCCCGGCCAGCCTGGATGAGGGGATGATGGCTGTTTACAGCTGGTCACACCCCCTTCAGGGTGGGGGTCCCCACTGGGGTGCCTGGCCAGTCTGGGTAAGGGGCTGAGGGTCGTTTTCAGGCTGGCAGGCAACTGAAGCTCCCAACTTCTCCTTTTTTTCTTTTTTTTAATTCTGGGATTTATTTACCTTCTATGGCTGTCACTGGAGCTGAGAGCTGGCTTTAGCTCTGAGGCCTGGCTGCAGCTCTGAGACCTCGGCTGCTGAAAGCAGGGATCTGGGTTTGTTTGGATTCTATAATTGAAACACTGTTGCGATCCTGCTTGCTGAAGCCCAGCTGGCCTAAAGCAGGTTTCTGGGTTTTATTTAACTTCTATATTTGCAACATAGTTGCTTAGAGTTGCAGCTCAGAGGTGGGCAGCGGCAGGCAGGAAATCTTGGCTTCCTCTGGAGCAAGGAAGCCTCCTGTTCGCTTCAGCTGCCTGGCTGCCAGCCGCCATCTTGGTTAGCAGTTAATTTGCATATCGCCCTGATTAGTCAATGGGAAGCGTGTCAGAGCTATGGTTAATTACCATGTTTGCCTATTATTAGATAGGATATATAGATTTCCTTTCTTTAATTTGTTTTGGGTTTTGATTATTATTCTTTTTCTAGTTTCTTCAGATTTAAAGTTAGGTTGTTTATGTGCAATTTTTGTTGCTTCTTGAGAACTACCCTCTTATGTATTCCATAAATTTTGTAAAGCTGCTTTCACTTGTTTCATGCTAGTTTCCCCCCACCCCCCCTTTTTCACCTATTGGTTGTTTTGAAGCATGTTGTTAAATGTACACATATTTTTGTGGGTTTTTCCCTGTTTTCTTACTGTGGTTGATTTCTTGTTTCATACTATTGTTGTCAGAAAATAATAACTGATTATGAATTCCAACTTCTATGTAGTTTTGGAGTGGAATGTTCTGGTCCAATGTAGCATTCAAGCAATTATTTTCTTATTAATTTCCTTTCTGAATGATCAATTCTTTGAGGCAAGTGCAGTCTTAAAATCCCCAGCTGTCATTATTGTTAGTGTTGCTGTTAACTTCTGGCTTTATGCCATTAGTATGTGCTTAATACTAGTATACTTAGGTGTTCCTGTGTTGGGATGGTATTTATAATTGTGATATGCTCTCCTTTGATTGAGCCCTTTTTTATGTAATGCCCCTGTCTGTCTCCTTTTGCTTTGTTTTAGTCTATTGTCTCATAAGAAATTTTTATTCTGTTGGTAATGTTTTTGACATACAAATTTTTAGCTTTCATGAAGTCTAACTTATCTATTTTATCTTTTGTTGCCAGTACCTTTGGTGTCAGGACCAATAAGTAATTGCCAAATCCAAAACTTTTCTTCTGAAAGTTTTATGGTTTTATAGTTTTAGGTCTTACACCTACGTCTTTGAACCATTTTGAGTTATTTTTGTTTGACCATGTTAGGTAAGAGTCCAACTTCATATTTTTACATGTGGATATACAGCTGTTCTTTTCCCCCTTAAAGGGTCTGGAGACTTGTTGGGGATAATTTAACTATTCATGTGAGGGTTTTTTTCTGGGTTCTGTCTTGTTTTATATGCATATGGTTATGTCAATACAATACTGTTTACATTACTGCAGCTTTATCATTTATTTTGAAATGAGGAAGCTTGAATTTTTTATTATTTTTTTTTCAAGCTTGTTTTGCCTATTTTGGGTCTCCTGCAATGCCATATGAATTTTAGGATGTTTTCTATTTCCATAAAAATCAAAATTTGTAAAAAGCCATTAACTCCAACTCTTGAAAAAAATTTTAAAAATCAAAGTTATGGCTTTCATATAAATATGCAGAGAACACATATTAAAGACTAGAGGCCCAGTGCACAAACTCATGCACAGGAGGGATCTCTCCACCTGGCTGGGGATCAGGACCAATAAGGGCCATCTCACCCGGTCCTGACCCCAGCAACAAGATAACCTACCAGTCAGAGCATCTGCCCCCTGGTGTTCAGTGCACATCATAGTGACCAGGTGGTCAACCAGTCAGTCAGATATTCAGCATATTAGGCTTCTATATATGTAGACTAGAGGCCCCGTACACAAAATTTGTGCAATCAGAGGGGGGTCTCCTCAGCCCGGCCTGCACCCTCTCCTATCTGGGACCCTTCTGGGGATGTCTGACTGCCGATTTAGGCCCAATCCCTGCAGGCCTCTCACAATCTGGGACCACTGGCTCCTAACCGCTCTTCTGCATCCCTGCCTGCCTGCCTGCCTGCCTGATCACCCCTAACTGCCTCTGCTTGCCAGCCTGATTGCCCCCTAACTGGTCTGGTTGACCCCTAACTGGTCCCCTGTTGTCCTGGCCACCCCCTAACTGCCCCCCTGCTGGCCTGGCTGTCCCGTAACTGCTCCCCTGCCAGCCTGATTGCCCCTAACCGCCTCAGCCTTGGCCTCCCACCATCGTTGCTTTGTCCAGAAGAAAGTCGGACATCCAGAAGATGTCCAGTAGATCTGTTCTATTTAGCATATTAACCTTTTATTAGCATAGATTGTAACTCACAGCACAGAATGCTCAGCATACACTTGCCCTCCAGCCCCTGGTCTTGGAGACCTCATGTCCTTCCAAGGCTCTGCTGACCTTTTACAGCTGCCACATGAAGTAAATTGCATCAAAACACTTTTCAAGCTTCAGGGGTGTGTGTTTACTTCACTGCAGTTCTGATTACCCCAACATAAGGAGAGACATTGTCATTATCAAATAACGCCATCATGATAAGACCCCTGCTCAGCCTACTGCAGTGGTTTGAAATAGGCCATCTGTCATCCTAGATGGTTTGGCTCAGTGGATAGAGTCACAGCTTGTAGACTGAAGGGTCCTGGCTTCGATTCCTGTCAAGGGCACATTCCTGGGTTGTGGGCTCAATCCCCAGTAGGGGCATGTGCATGTGAGAGGCAGCAGATCAATTCTCTCTCATCATTGATGTTTCTATCTCTCTCTCTCTCTGCCTTCCTCTCTGAAATCAATAAAAAATATATTAACAAAAATAAAAATAAATAGTCCATGAATCAAACGTTGCAGCTCTCCATCCATTCAGTCCCCTCACGCCCTCTTTTGTATTTGCAACCCCTCCCCGACCACACACACTATGCTGGAGTCTATAATACGGGGTCAGGATTTCTACTTCAACCAAGAGTAATGCTTCTGCATGGCCCTCCTTCTCTAGTCCTGTGTGGTTTCTCCATCCCTCTCCTGGATCTAACTTGGTGGACCCTTCTCTGCCTCCTTCTCCTGTGACCTCCTGTCTGAAGCCTCCCCCTTTTTCCTCTGGGGAGGGAGCCGTGCAGAAGGGGGTTGGTGGGCAGTGTGGGCTAGGCTGTGCAAGCCCTGCAGCGGTGAGGAGCTATTCAGGGTGAGCCCAGTCAGGGCTTTGGAGGAGAGCTGGGGTGAAGGGTCACAGGGAGGAGGAGGGAGGGACTTGGAGCCTGTCCTGTGGGAGAGGCACCGGGCTCCTCCACTGCCCCCACCCAGCAGCTTTTCTAGGCTTCTGCACAGCTGTCGCCCTCCAACCCTTGTTGCCTCCAGCTTCCTTTCAAGTTCTGGACTCAGTTTCTCAGACTCAGCACTGCACACCTCTCTACTGCATTCCCGGGAGCCCAAGGCCACCACTTGGCCTATGGCAGGCACACCTGGCCCGCCCCCCATCCCCTTTCTCGTAATGGTGCTACCCACTTTCTTGGAGTAGTTAGTGAAATTTAACAAATAAAAAGAAGCAGCTCTGAAGATTATAAAATGCACACTGAGAATGCCACAGGCTTCTGAGGGCTGAGAAGTCCACAGACCACATGTAGCAGCCTCCTGAACCACCCGGTCCTTCCTGGCCAAACCCTGGGAGCTTCCTGAGGGCTCTCACCTCACACCTCACTTTCCAATCCATCCCACCAGTGCCCACAGCAAGCTAACCTACTGGTCGGAGCTTCTGCCCAGTGCGCACCATAGTGACTGGTCAAGCAGTGGAACTCCCAGCAGAACTGCTGTGCGGGGACAATTTGCATATTAGGTTTTTATTATATAGAATTGTAGTTAACCAGGGTATAAGTGAACTATTACAATTAGTTCAAAGAAAAAGTTAAAAAAGCATCATTTTAATATGGAGTATAGAAATCTTGAGATGCTTATGTAAATGGCATTTCTAGGGCTGATATAACAAATTATTACAAACTAAGTTAAGAGAATAACTTTATTCTCTCACAGTTCTGGAAACTAGAAGTCTAAAATCAAGTTGTTATCAGGGCTGTTTCTCTCTATGGGTTTCTTCTGAGGGAGAATCCGTCTCATGCCTCTCTCCTAGCTTTTGGTTTTTACTGGGAATCATTGGAATTTGTTGGGTTATAGCTAGTATAAGTGGGGGGTGGGGGAGTTCACCAAACATCCACTGACCAGAATTCATTTAAATGCCTGTAAACAAGAATTTTTTTTTTTCATTGTTGTAAGTTATCTACAATTGATAAAGTTATAAAATAGCCCTAACTGGTTTGGCTCAGTGGATAGAGCATCAGCCTGTGGACACAAGGGTCCCAGGTTCGATTCCGATCAAGGGCATGTATCTTGGTTGTGGGCACATCCCCAGTGGGGAGTGTGCAGGAGGCAGCTGATTGATGTTTCTCTCTCATCAATGTTTCTAAATCTCTATCCCTCTCCTTTCCTCTCTGTAAAAAATCAATAACATATATTAAAAAAAATAGATCAAGACAATGAAAGGACAGAACCTGGAACAGTGTGCTGCAAACATTAATTTTTCCACTAAAGACCTCAGAATCTTCTTGTTTATTCCCAATGTCTTTATAGCATGTAGAAAGCTCTGATGTTACATCAGAAACTTAACTGGGGGTAACAGAAAAGAAGTTTCAAAGTATTAGGTTGCTTATATTCCTATATAGATTTGCAAAAGAGCTTTAAGTTTTCACTTTTAGTCAGAAAAGGACTGTTTTTTTTTCTAGGATAAGACAAACTAAACATTGATCATAGTGAAGTGAAAAGGTTAGGCTGTGTTTACATCATGCTTTATCCTATCCTACTAATATATTTTGGTCTTTAGATATCTGTGTGAAGTCTGCAGGATGATGCCATTTTTCTCCTAGTACTCCTCACATATACTCAGGAAACCAGTCTAGTATTTCTCATTGAACTGGGGTTAGAATTCAGGTGAAATTTGCCTCTGCCTGCCCCCATATGCCTTAAAGGTCAATGTTATTTAGTAAATACTGAATCCTTTTCTGAGATCTCTCTACTTGAAATCCCCACCATACTCTGGCTGAGGCATCTTCCAAAGCCCACATTTTAGGCAGCTCCTTCCACAGTCTGGAAATCACAGGGACTGTGCCTTTCCATCCTTTCTGTTCACATGGTCAATTCCCAGAAAGACAAAGTTAAAGCATTCATGGTAGAAGAATTTTATAGGCCTGTGAGAAAGTTAATTCCTAGAGGGACAGCAGGATTAGTTCTGGTGTAAGTTCATGAATTATTGATTAGATACAGTTTCCATGGGGAAAAGGAATAGAGCCTTCTTTGACCCTGAGTGAAGTGCAGTGCACTGTAGCCTTTTTCTTCCTACTGTTCCAGGACATAGAACATCCTGTATGTCAACATGGGGCAGAGCTATAAGGAGGAGCAGAACAGAGTAAGCTCAGAACCAACTGTCACTTACTAGACTGAAGAGCTGAAGGTTTTCTTAAGGACTCCCTCCTTCCCAGCAAAGGAGGATAGCAAACAAGAGTTGTGGTCGTCTGGCCACAGTGGAGGCCAGAAAGGTGTAGGTGATATGGCATGACCACACCGACTTGGCTGCAGGCTATGAGAAGTATCCCAGTAAACTGGTAGTAATGAACTGCCAGGCTGGGTTGAAAGTAAGGTTAAGGGAAAGGGATTTCCAATAAAGTTTTTCCTTGACTTCCCTTTCACCATGCAAGACACTCCAGAACTTTCCTTTAGAAATTAGGGACTATATATTCAGTCCTCTACTTTCTTAATGTAGTTGCAAACTTTTACGTTGGAAACTTGGTCCTAAGTTGTTGTTTTTTTTTTTTATTCCAAGCATCACCCCAAACTCTTTAACACTAAGGAACCAACTGGAGGCATCCAGATGTGCAAAGAAAAGAACACTTTTGTAAGACATGCTCTTTTACATAGAAAATATAAACGATCAGGAACAAACACACATAATAAATGAATTATTTGCAAAGCTGCCATAAGAAACATTAACACACAAATTTACTTGCATTTTTATATATTAGAAATGAATAATTCAAAAATTAAATTATGGAAACATACTATTCACTATAGTATCAAAAAGAATAAAACACATACTAATGAATTTAACCAAAAAAGTTCAGTACTTGTACAAAAAACTGAAAAATATTGTTGAATTTTTAAAAGACCTGAACAAAAAAATGGAAAGACTTCTATGTTTTGCTTTGCTTCCTCCAAAATGCACAAGGTGATCCTAAAATTCATGTGGGAATTACACAGAGCCCAAAAAACCAAATCAATTTTGGAAACAATTTCTCAAGATTACATGACAATACTTCTGACAGACAATGTAGATAAACGGAATAAAATTTAGACCTCAGAAATAAACATTTACAATTTGGTCAACTGATTTTCTACAAGTTGTGTCAAAACCACTGAATGGGGGAGAATGGTGCTAAGATAATTGGTCATCAAGTAAAATAATGAAGTTAAATTCTGTCATATAGCATACACAAAAATTAATTCAAATAGTTTAAGGTTATAAAGGAAAGAAAAAACTAAAACTACAAAATGTTTGGGACAAAACATACCATAAATCATCACATCCATGGGCAATGGTTTCTAACATGCAACATCAAATGTCCAAGTGAGAAATAAAATAAATTGAATTTCATCAATATCAAAAAAGTTAACTCACAGAATGGGAGAAAGTATTTGCAAACCATATCTGATATAAATCTTGTATCCAGAATTTATAAAGAACATCTATATCTCAACAATAAAAGGCCAAATTTAAAAAGGGCAGATGTGAAATTGGAATCCTTATATGTTGCTGGTGGGAATATATAATTGTGCAGTGCTGTGGAAAACACCTGTTGGTTCCTCAGTTAAAGAGAATTATATGATCTGACAATTTTATTGTTAGGTATATACTCAAATATTTGTGCACAAATGTTCATGGCAATACTATGACAACCACAAAATAGAGAAATAATCCAAATGTTCATCTCCAGAGGAATAAATAGAGAATGTGGTAAATCCAATAAATACAGTTCTATGGAGCCATAAAAAGAAATAAGAATTGATGGCTGGTACAATCTTGAAATCATTGTAATAAGTGAAAGAAACCACACACAAAGGACCACATATGTCATGTAAATTTGTAGAGAGGAGACAGATTGATCATTGCCAATCAATGAGGTGAAGGGAGAATGTGGAGTAATTTGGGGGAGGGGAGTTGGGAAGGATATAAGTATTCTGGAATTATATAGTAACTAGAGGCCTGGTAAATGAAATTTGTACATGGGGGAGGAGGGGTGTCCCTCACCCAGCCTGCACCCTCTCTAATCTGGGACCCCTCAGAGGATGTCCGACTGTCCATTAAGGCCCGATCCTGGTGGGATCGAGCCTAAACAGGCAGTCAGGCACCCCCCTCACAATCCAGGACTGCTGGCTCCCAACTGCTCGCCTGCCTACCTGCCTATTTGCGCCTAACTGCTTCAGCCTGCCAGCCTGACCATCCCTAACCACTCCCCTGCCAGCCTAATAGATGCCTAACTACTCCCCTGCCAGCCCTATTGCCCCTAACTGACCTCCCCACTGGCCTAGTTGCTCCTAACTATCCTCACCTGCAAGCTGATCACCCCCAACTGCTCAACCCTGCTCAACCCGGTCACCCTTAACTGCCCTTCCTTGCCAGCCTGGTTGCTCCTAAGTGCCCTCCCTTGCCTTCCCGGTCGCCCCAAACTGCCTTCCCCTGCAGGCCGGGTTGCCCCAAACTGTCCTCTCTTTCAGGCCTGGTCCCTCCCAACTGCCTTCCCCTGCAGGCCTGGTTGCCCCTAACTGCGCTACCCTGCTGGTCCGGCGACATCTAACTGCGCTACCCTGCCAGTCTGGTGACACCTAACTGTGCTACCCTGCAGGCATGGTTGCCCTAACAGCCTTCCCCTGCCAGCCTGATTTCCCCTACAGGCCCAGTTGTCTCTGTCTTCCCCTGCAGGCCTGGTTGCCCTCAACTGCCCTCCCCTGCAGGCCTGGTTTCCCCCAACTGCTCTCCCTTGCAGGCCTAGTCTCTCCCAACTTCCCTCCCCTGCTGGCCTGATCCCCCCCCACCCCCCAATTGCCCTCCCCTGTTGGTCAGGGTCCCTCCCCTATGGTCCTCTCCTGCAGTCCTGGTTCCCCGCAACTGCCCTCTCCTGCTCCTCTGATCACCCACAACTGCCCTCCCCTGCTGGCCTGATCATCCCTAACTGCCCTTCCCTGCAGGCCTGGTCCTCTCCCAACTGCCCTCCCCTGCAGGCCTGGTCCCCTCCAACTGTCCTCCCCTGCAGGCCTGGTTTCCCCCAACTGCCCTCCCTTGCAGGCCTGCCCCCCCCCAAACTTCCCTCCCCTGCTGGCCTGCCCCCCCCCAATTGCCCTCCCCTGTTGGTCAGAGTCCCTCCCCTATGGTCCTCTTCTGCAGTCCTGGTTCCCTCCAACTGCCCTCTCCTGCTCCTCTGATCACCCACAACTGCCCTCCCCTGCTGGCCATCTTGTGGCGGCCATCTTATGTCCACATTGGGGTGGCCTTTTTGTGTGTTGGTGTGATGGTCAATTTGCATATTACTCATTTATTAGATAGCTGATGATGGCTTCTTAAAACCATGGTTACAATTAAAGTGGTGATATTTTCCCTTTATTTCTTTCTTTTTAAATTAAAATTCTGGGGTAACACTGGTAAATGAAATTGTATAGGTTTCAGGGGTAAAATTCTATAATACATCCTGTGTATATTGCATTCTGTGTTTCCTACCCAAAATGAAATCTTCGGTCACCTGATATTTGACCCCTTTTACCATTTACTACCCTTTACTCCTTCTCTCTGGTAACTACATACTGTTGTGTCTGTGATTTTTTAGCTAATTTGGCTCAGTGGATAGAATGTTGGCCCAGGGACTAAAGGGTCCTGGGTTTTATTCCGGTTAAGGAGTCGATCCCTAGCCCCAGGCTGGGTGTGCAGGAGCAACCAGTGAATATGTCTCTCTCACATCAATGTTTCTCTCCCTCTGTCTCTCCCAATCCTTTTCACTCTCTCTAAAAATCAATGGAATAATATCCTTGTGTGAGGATTAAAAAATAATAATAATAAAAAGAAACATTCTTCAGAACCCTAATACCAACAACAAAAACAAAGAAAAAAAATAAACCTGGAAACTGTTAGACAGACATGAGGAGAGCTAGAAAGATGGGCCAGGTACAGAAACTTACAAGGCAGAAAGCCCCAGATTCCTAATAAATGGTAAAACTTGGAAAATAAGAACCTTGCCCTCAGGGTAACCTATCCTCCCCTATCATATCACTGGTCAGGAGGTTTAGTCCCTCTGAACTCTTCCTTCCTAAAAATAACCTTTAGGCCTCAGTTGTATTTCAGCTCCAGGCCCAGAAAACCAGACAAATGACACCATGGCTGCCTCAGGACCAGCTACTGTGAATAATAACCCCTTTCCTTGGTGTCAGCCAGTCAGTGGAGAACCAGGACCCTCAATGAGCACATCTAAGAAGCTGATAAATATCTATTAAGACTTCCTCTAGGACCTCCCCTAAGATTTACACCTGCAAGGAAGAGGTAAATAAACTAAGAAAGGATCCAATCCACACTCTCCTTCCAAAGAGTGCAATAGTGCCATTCCCTTCTCTCCCTCCTTCCCCTACCTCAGTGATGGCGAACCTTTTGAGCTCGGCCTGTCAGCATTTTGAAAAACCCTAACTTAACTCTGGTGCCATGTCACAAATAGGAATTTTTTGATATTTGCAACCACAATAAAACAAAGATTTGTATTTTTGATATTTATTTTGTACTAGGGGCCCGGTGCACGAAATTCATGCACTGGGTGTGTGTGTGTGTGGGGGGGGGGAGTGTCCCTCAGCCCAGCCTGCCCCCTCTCACATACTGGAAGCCCTCAGGCGTTGACTCCCATCACCCTCCAATCGCAGGATCGGCCCCTTGCCCAGGCCTGCCACCTGGGCTGGTGGCAGAACCAGTGATGGGGGGAAATGAGGGTCCCCTGCCCAGGCCTGACACCTCTGGCCCAGGAATCAGGCCTGGGCAGGGGACCCCCAGACCCCTCCAATTGCTGGCTCTGCCCCTTGCCCAGGCCTGATGCCTCGGCCAGAGGCGTAGACCCGCATCACCCTCCGATCGCCTGATCGGCCCCTTGCCCAGGCCTGATGCCTCCACCAGAGGTGTCAGGCTTGGACAGGGGACCCCCATCTCCCCCTGATCACTGGCTCTGGCCAGCGCCCAGGCCTGAGGCCTCTGGCCCAGGAATCATGCCTGGGCAGGGGACCCCCATCTCCCTCTGATCGCTTGCTAACCCCCCCGCCCAAGCCTGACGCCTCTGACCCAGGCAAGGGGACCATTATATCCCCCCAATCCCTGGCTCCACCCCCACCCAGGCCTGATGCCTCTGGCCCAGGCATCAGGCCTGGGCAGGGGACCCCAGAGGAGTTGACCCTCATCACCCTCCGATCACCAATCACCGGATAGGCCCCTTGACCAGGCCTGAGGCCTCCGGCAGAGGTGTCAGGCCTGGGCAGGTGACCCCCAGCTCCCCACGGTTGCAGGCTCCGCCCCTTGCCCAGGCCTGACGCCTCTGGCCTAGGTGTCCGGCTCGGGCAGCTGGGACCCGCAGCTGCAGCGGCCCCGCGATCGTGGGCTCCGCTTTAGGCCCAGGCAAGGGACCCCTAGCTCCCGGGACTGCCAGCTTCGACCGTGCCCAGCTCCCATCGCTGGCTCCACCCCTACTTCCTGCTATCACTGGCCAGGGCGGAAAAGGCACCTGATTCTCCGATCATGGCTGAGGGGCAGGGCAAAGGCGGCCTTTGCCCTGCCCCCCAGCTCTTAGCTCCCCCCTGGGTTTCCAATCACTGTCAGTGGCAGGGGGCTTCTTCCTGCTTTCCCTTTCGCCTCCCTGCATTGTGCCTACATATGCAAATTAACCGCCATCTTGTTGGCAGTTAACTGCCAATCTTAGTTGGCAGTTAATTTGCATATAGCCCTGATTAGCCAATGAAAAGGGTAGCATCGTACGCAAATTACCATTTTTCTCTTTTATTAGTGTAGATATTTAAATGCCATTTAACAAAGAAAAATCAATCAAAAAAATGAGTTCGCGTGTCAGAGGTGACATAGGTGTCATAGATTCACCATCACTGCCCTACTTTATATATCTCCTAACCTCTAAGAGGCCCCAGGGACTTGAAACTATAACCAGACAATCAATGGGTCTATGCTGCCTGTCACTACTTGAGCCAATTAAGCAGAGACAGGTTTGAAACATAAGCTTTTATTCCAATCCTGCCAACAGCATAGGAGAGCAGCAGGTGATCCACAGAAATCTGCTCTACATGCCACCATAAGCTGACTGCTTATATTGGTAGATGTACAAAGAATTACTTGGGGAAACAGGCAAAAAGGTATGCCAAATGAGCAGTTTATATGTAAGCAGAGGGCTGGGGATCTTTAAAGGGTTTAGTGATATGCAAAGAGGCAAGGGTCTTCAAAGGTCTGGCTGCTCTGTTTTCTGCAGCAAAGTTGTTAATCTTTTCCATGATAATAGGCAGCTCCAAATGGGGAGGATAGTCTGCACTTCCAGGTGAGCTCTCAGGTTCTCAATGCAGCTGCCAGCCAGGTTAGAATGTGCCTTCTTTAATCAGAATAAAACAATCATGGATAATAGAGCATGATTTAATATTTCTTACAATTCTAGCTGGTTCCCCAACATTCTATTTCTGCCCTTATCACTGTCAAAACCAGGGGAGCAATGGGCAGTCGCAGTGTTGTGCCCAGATTTCAAAGTTCCCAAGACCCCCAGGGAGCCAGTCAGTCCAATGCAAAAGCAAAGAGTCCTTCATTTTGAACTAGTTCTGCTCCCCGACCACACTCACCGATGCAACGGTAGCCCAGTGGCCGAGAGAGAGAGGCCTGATGGGACAAGGGGTTTTAAAGGGGGGTGGAGTGAGGGCAGGAGAGGGGACTGTGTGCCCCGCCGATTGGCCAGGCGCAAGTCGGTACAGGAATTGGTCATAGTGATGGTGTGCACTTCCCTTGATTATTATTGGTTAGTCCAGAGAAATCCTGGGTGTGGCTAGCAGCGGCTTTTTCCAGTGAAGAAGCACATGGCTCTGTCCCAAAATGGAGGACCCAAGGCAAGATGGAGGGTGCAGTCCTCGCCCGGCTCCCGCTGTTGCTGCTTGAACATGCTGCAAGGCAGGCTGGCCCTCCTGCACAGCACCTGCAGCCGGCCTGCAGGCGGACCGGGACTCCCGCAGCAGCACGTCTGGGCAGCACAGGCCTAGCACACAGGGTGCGGCAGGTGGAGCGACGGCTCCGGAAGAGCAGCATCCGCTCAGAGCAGGCCGGGCCCACGGGGCTGGTGCCGCCGCTGCTGCACTGGGGCCGGGGTCCATGCCGCCGCGTGGGCCCGGTGGGGGGGGGGGGCAGCGGGCGGGTGGCAGCCCGAGCGGGGCTCCCGCTGTGGGCCGGGGAGCCAATGTCCCCCCATGGGGCCTGGCGGCCGGCCCACGCAGGCCCTGGCCCCCCACCGGGCCCTGAGGGCCACACGGACCCCCAGCCCCAGCGCGGGCAAGCATGGAACCGACCACGGGGGAAGAGCCAGGCGGTGCGGCCTTCCGTTACCATGACCTCCCCCGTGGTCGGTTGCCACCCAGCCCCACCCCTAGGCCGGCCGCCAGCCACCATGCAGCGGGTCAGGACACTCAGACCCGCTCTGGGGAGGCCAGGCCCTACGGCGGGCACGGAGGGATTCCAGAGCCCGGTGGCCAGACCCCTCCCCCCCGGCCCCCCCCCAGGCGGGCGGTGCGCCTTTCAGCAGCTCCTCTGAGGCTAACCCCTTTAACCTGTGTCCAAGGCCTCCTTTTCTCTGACTTGTCTGTGAAGTAAGGCAGCCCAACCAAGATTTCCTGTTGCTTCTTCTATGCCCTTCCTTGTTTCACTGGCCTAAGTACATTTTTGCTGCCATCATGGACCTCAACCCCTGACTCAGTGCTGTGTAGCCCTTCCCTTAAGAATATGCCATCCATAAAAAAATTCAGTTTTTCTTTATTCATCGTCTGAGATGGCTATTTAGCCTGCCCTAGCACCATGGACTTTAACTTTTCAGAAAGCAAATTTGTTATAAGCCTAAGAAAGGAAACATGGTGGAGACAATAGAATCGTTTCAACTAGTAGGAAGCCTCAAGTAATTGTGGATCACTGTGTTTCAATGATGGGTGGGTTAGCCAAAAGTCTCAGTGATCTCTGTCTTATGCTGTAATTCTGGAGGGGTAAAAGCTATTGAGGATTCTGGGGTAGGGGCAGAGCTCTAGAGAGGTATCCAGCAGGAAAACTTAAGTTCTAAAAGCCAGTATTCTGTTTTTTGCGAAGTAGGACCCCTTTGCCCCAACGATTCAGGCTGAGAACGGCATGTGACCGAACTGGAACACAAACACAACATTATGATTGTTCTTACCTGAACCTGATCTCTCGTTCTCCCAAATATTGGAATATTTCCAAAATTCTAGTACCTTTAATCACTGGGGTACACAATCCCCTTGAAAACTACAAGTCCCAGCAGGCTGCACGCGTAGCAGGGCGGGTTTTCTTTTCAGAATTTACATTGCGCTCTACCCAGATCTTAGACTCAGAGCTGGGGTCGCGCGGGTTGCTGGGACTTGCAGTGCCTTCCATAATGTTTATCTCGGTCTGCGCAGACTCGCTTGCCCTCTGTTTGCCCTTTGGCCTAAAAATCCAGCCCACTGTCATTTGCTCCCCGCTCCTATCTCACTGCAACGCATGGAAGGGGAGGGGGTGGTGGTGGTGGTGGGGGGGCGGCACCAAACTCCGGTCACGTGGGTAGCCTGCGGCGCAGTCATTGGCCTCTGGATTTCGGAAGTTTAGGAGCTCCACTGGCTGCTAGGCTGCTAGCCCATTTTTAGGGCTTGTTGTACTTCCGTAATGTCTGCGCTAGGCAGGTAAAAGGGGGAAGCATGGGGAATAGGCGGCGGCTCTGAGGAAACCTTTGAAACCGGAAAGAATCGGACGACAACCAAGCCAGTAGCCGGTAAGTTCGGGAAATATCCTGGTTGCCCCTGGGCGCCAGGGTATAGAGTGAACTGGGCTGCCACCAGTCCAACTTTTGGATTTTTTTCCTGCAACGGTGACGACATCGGCAACAGGTGTGTGTGGCGTTGTATCGGAATAAACGGAGTGGAGGGAAATTTTTGGATTTTAGAACTCTCAGCTGAGTAATGAAGAAGATGAGAATATAGGCCACGCTGAGGGATAAAGGGAATCTGGCGGGGGAGTGCATTTGTGACACCACGTGCGGCAAGCGACACAGGGTTTCCCCACGGTCCTAGGACTCCGTTGTCCATTGTCCACGCCACACTGTCCAGGTGCCTTCGTGGTAGGCGCCGCAGTGAGGACTTGCCCTTGGGTTTTGGCAGGTGGCTGGACGCTCAGAGAGGTGAGCTCCTGCAGACAAGGCCAGGTTGTTGCGCAGTTAAGTAATGGCGGTGTGCCCCCGTTTTTTGGTCTTTTGCTGTCCGCCAAATCGCGGACTGGTTGGACACCGAGTAGGAGAAGTTAGGGTCATTTGTTTCCTGAACTTGTGGTTCTTGGCAGAATCTACATGTGGCCAAACATTGCGGAGGTGATTTCGGAGGACCTCGGTCTAACAAAATCGGTGAGCACCATAGTCTTTGTAATAACTATCTCATTTTGTGTGGATGTGTTGTGGTGTGGTGTGGTGTGTATTGTGTGTGTGTCTGTGTTTCTTCCTTTGGGGTGTGCTTCAGCCTTTTCCCACCTGGCCTTTCGCCTCTCATTCTGCAAATATTGCTCGAATATTCCACTTGTCTTTTACATACCTCTCTTTGAATACAAGAATGTTGAGACCTTCATAATGGTAGACTCCACTTGTTCTGGGGTTAGTGCTTAGAATTCTAAAAATATCTAGCGACTGCGCTATAGGTTTTTACAACTTGGAGTGATAAATTGCAGGGAAAGGATATTTCATTTGAAAATATTGAAACCTTAACTCCTGAAATTGTAAAATAATATTCTAATATGTCTAATGAACTTCAAAAGATCCAGTATTTACAGATTTGAAAAAGAAGCTGGGGATGGAACATGTTCTAGGGCAGAGATTTTCAATCTTTTTCACCTCATTAGTACACATTAATTACTAGAATTCTGCAGCACACTAAAAAATATATTTGTTGCTGATCTTCTAATTATATTAGCTATAATTTTTATTCATTCACACTGGACGGCTATTGTTTTGGCTGTTGTCATTTTTAAATTTAACAATCTAAGGAAAAAGAAATCAGTGCCCATCTTGCATGTTTTGAAAATTCTTGAGGCACACCAGTTGAAAATCTCTGCTATACCTAATAGTTTAAATTGCCACTTTGGGTAATGATTTTGTAGGTTCTTTCCCAAGGGACAACTCTGATTAAAAAGAAACCAAAACACTGGAATTTAGAACATAAGTTCCTCTTTATACTACTTAGGATGAGAATAGAAAATTGTTGAATTAGCAAGAAAGATTTAATCACTAAGCATTTAAACCTTTTCTGGTTAATAGCTGGATAGGAGTAGAACCTACTTGTTTTTCTATTGTCTCATTTTGTGTACTCATTTTCTCATTTCCTTGCTTCATTCTTTTCTGGGAATCTACTTTTAGTTCCTTCCCTCATTTAACTGACTATAGCTTGAGATTGAAATACTTGATTAAATATTACTTTTTCAATTTTCACTTTAAAAAGTTGAGAAAATATCTTCTATCAGTAAAATCAAAAGCACTTGTACATAAATTCTTTGTGATCATTAATTTTTAAAATTTCTTCTGGGTCACTAACTTGAAACAATATATATATATATATATTTTAAATATATTTCTTTATTGATTTAAGAGAGGAAGGGAGAAGGAGGAAGAGATAGAAACATCAATGATGAGGGAGTCATTGATTGGCTGCCTTCTGCACGGCCCCCACTGGGGACCAAGCCCGCAGCCCAGGCATGTGCCCTTGGCTGGAATCGAACCCGGGACCTTTCAGTCCTCAGGCTGACGCTCTATCCACTGCGCCAAACTGGCTAAGGCGAAACAATATTTTTTAACCTCTGCTCTTTTTTAGGAATCAGAAATAATGTATAATTGTAGTTATTTTTTAAAATATTGAGGAAATTAAAAAAAATAACTCATCACTCTTTAGGAGATGGCTTTTATTGTGTTTTGTTATTTTAGAATAGATTATTTTTTCCATGATTTCTGTTCATTTTTCCTTCTGCATTTTGCAGTTTTGATGGTAGGTATATACACATTTATAGTCATATATTTTTTCATTGATGATTCTTTGACAGTTTAATGCATTTTGTCTCGAATAATTTTTTGCTTTCAAGACTGTTTTGTACAATTGTAGGATTGCCACTGTACTTTTTTTTTTTTTTTTTTAATACTCATCCGAGGATATGCTATTACTGATTTCAGAGACAGAGAGAAACGTTGATCCATTGCCTCCCATATGCACCCCGCGGGAATCGAACCTACAATGTAGGTATGTGCCCTGATTAGGAAAAAAACACGCACACACACAGTGTTTTCCTCAGCATAATGCTCTCCAGATCCAAACCTTAGTTATTGTACAGGATGACTCTAATGAGCCACATGAGCCTGGGCACAAAGATAACTCTTTTAAAAAGAGTTGCATAGCAAATACAAAACCTCTCTCCTCTTTTGCCATAGAATCAAAATGTTTGTGTTCCCACCCCTTTTTACAATGCTTTTCTTTTATTATAAATTTTTATTAGTGAAAGTATTATATATGCCCTACCTTGCCACCCCGTTTGACCTCTTCTGGCTTGACTCCAACCTGTGCCCACCTCAGGCCTTCACCACTCTATCATGGGTTATGCACACATGCATACAAGTTCATTGGTTGATCTCTTCCCATCCATCCTCCCCTGTCTTCCCTCCGAAGTTCTGTTCATGCTTCTATGAGTCTGGGTTTATTTTTGTTCATTAGTTTATTTGGTTCATTAGTTTGCACATATGAGTGAGATAATAGTAATCTTTCTCTGAATTGCTTATTTTGCTCTGTGTAACACTCCAGGTCCCTCCATGCTATTGCAAATGGTAAGTGTTCTTTACTTTTATTGCCGTGTAGTATTCCATTGTAGTATTCTAATTTTTTTATGCACTCATCTACTGATGGGCATTTAGGCTGTTTCCAAATCTTAGCTATTGTAAAATGCGCTACTATGGACATAGAGATGTATATATCCTTTTGGATGTGTGTTTTGGGTTTCTTAGGATATATTCCTAGAAGTGGGATTACTGGGTCAAATGGGAATTGCATTTTTAATTTTTTGAGTAAACTCCATACTGTTTTACAAAGAGGATGCACTAGTCTCACCAGCAGTATACAAGGGTTCCCTTTTCTCCACATCCTCACCATCACTTGTCATTTGTTGATAGTAGTCATTCTGATAGGTGTGAGATGGTACCTTATTGTGGTTTTAATTTGCATCTCTAGGATGAATAATGACTGAACATTTTTTAATATGTCACTTGTCTGTATGTCTGCTTTGAAGAAGTGTCTATTTAGGTCCTTTGCCCATTTTTTGATTCGATTATCTTCCTTTTGTTAAGTTGTATGAGTTCCCTATAAATGTTGGAGATTAAGCCCTTATTGGAGATAACATTGGCAAATATGTTCTCCCATGCAGTAGACTTTCTTGTTTTGTTGATGGTTTCTTTTGCTGTGCAGAAGCTTTTTATTTTATTTTATCCTTAGTTTCCTTTGCCTTACAATGCTTTCTAATGCATCAGGAGAAACCTGTGTCTCCTCTAAAACTGTGATAATGCTTGAGATTTAAGTATTAGTGCCTCTTTTGAGAGGAGCAGTAAGGGGTGCTCTCTCTGCCATGGGTAGCCTGGACTGTGGGAATTCAAATAGGTGCCAGGGAATTCAAATCAGCTGCTGATACATTTACAGGCATTTGATGCTTCCAACAGAGGAAATGAAATTGTGCCCACAGAGTAAGTCCCATTGCAGCTAGATCAAGCTCTTGTGTGGACTCCAAGTGCCAATGCTTGCCAGCCCACCTCTTTTTCTCAGCTCAGCTGACCCCAACCAGAACACAATCCAAGGGCTCTTTTCACATAATCTCTATAACCTAGAGTTCTTACCACAAGGCTCTGTTGTTTTTTACATCCACATAGTCAGTGTGGAAACTGCTTTGAAAGAAGACATGCCAATATCCTCAGCATAAATGAAAGATATTATGCCTTTCTTCAGGTTTCCTTTGAAAAGAGGTTTCACCATTGACAAGAAAATATACTTTGTTGTTTTGGCATTTCCTCTACTCTTGAATATCCTGATTGGGCCCATTCACTTCATGGTGGACAAGGCTTCAGTCCATCGACACAGGTAGGCTTTGTCCCTTTTCTATGAACTGACTGATGGAGGGTGCTGCATTGTTCCCCTGCAACATACACGCAGGCCTTAGCACCCTGCCTGGCATGAAACACCATACATAACCTGAAATCTTTGGTGTGTGTGGAAAGAAGGAGGGAGGGTAGTATTGCCTACAAACTTTCCACATTCACACAGGTGTGAGAGAGAAACATCAATCTGTTGCCTCCTGTACATCCCCAATGGAGAGAGAAGTTAGTTATGTACCTTTGCTGGAAATTAAACTTGCAACTTTTGGTGTATGGGACAATACTCCAACCAGCTGAGCCACCTGGCCAGGCTTATGTTTCTTTTGCTTACAGTTGTTATGGAATATCCTTTTCTCTCATTTTACTTTCAGTCTATTTATATGTAAAGTAATTCTTTTGTCAATGGCATATAATTGGATTATGGTTTAAAAGATGTGTTGTTTTTGTCCCCGTGGTTTGGATAGAGCATAGGTCTATGGACTGAAGGGTTCTGGGTTCAATTCTGGTCAAGGGCACATGTCTGGGTTGTGGGCTCAGTCCCCAGTGTGGAATGTGCAGGAGGCAGCTGATCAATGATTCTCTCTGTTCATTGATGTTTCTCTCTCTCTCTCCCTCTATGAAATTAATAAAAATACATTAAAAAATTTGTCATTTTTGGCTTTTGGATTGGAGAGTTTATCCCAATTACATTTAAAGTAATTACTGTAAGGAAAGGATTTATTTCTGCCATTTCTTTTTTGTTTTCTTCTGCCTTTCATCTTTTTCTCATTTCCTTCATACTGCCTTCTTTTGTAATAGACTATTTTAATTCTGTTCTCATTTCTCTTTTTTATAGTGTGTCGTTATTTTTTAGTGTATTCCTGGGGGCAATATTACAATTAGCATCAAATTAGTTTCATCCTATATAATAAAAGCCTAGGTGGCAATGTTACCACAAGATAGCCACACGCACAGTGGAGGCAGAGCCCAGTGGCCACTCAGTGCAGTGAGGCCTGGGGGTCCCACGGCTCTGTGCGGTGCAGAGGAGGCTAGTCCCAGCGTCTCAGCTGCCCCATGCAGAGGTGGAGGTGGTGGGTCCTGGCAGGGGCGGGCAGTTGTGGGCCATCAGGCCAGCAGGGAAGGGCAGTTGGGGGCGATCGGGCCTGCAGGGGAGGGCATTTGGGGCGATCAGGCCAGCAGGGGAACAGTTAAGCGTCAGTCAGGCCGGCAGGGGAGAGGTTAGGGGACGATCACACTGGCAAGCAGAAGTGGTTAGGGGCAATCAGGCAGGCAGGCTGGCGAGCAGTTAGGAGCCAGCGGTCTGGGATTGTGAAAGGGATGTCTGACTGTAGGCAGGTAGACATCCCCTAAGGGGTCCCAGATGGGAGAAGGTGCAGGCCGGATTGAGGGACACCCCCTCTGTGCATGAATTTTGTACACCAGACTTCTAGTTACTATATAAAAGTCTGCTTGTATACAGGTCTGCTTTCTTGTTTTGTCAGAGATTAGATCTTAATGCATCTCTGTGCTAATAATGTAGATTTATAATTATTTTTTAAAGTTGTTTTTTTAAGTCATGTAGAGAAAAAAGGAGCTAGATGACAAAAATACAGTATAACTGGTTTTTATATTTATCTGTACAGTTATCTTTTTATTATTGTTTATTTATTTGTTTATAGTTTTGAGTTAATTTGGACTGTCCATTTATTTCTGTCTAAAGGACTCTTCTTGGATTTTTTGTATTGCGAATCTACTAGGAGCTTTTATTTATCTGAGAATTTTTTTGTTCTGTTTTTTTGTTAATGCTCACCAGAGGATATTTATTCCATTGATATTTAGAGAGTAGAAGGAAGAGAGAGAGAAACATAAATGTGAGAGAGACACATCAATTGATTGCTTCCTGAACATGCCCCAACAGGAGCCAGGAATCCAACCCAAGACCCTCCAGTGCTTGAGCTGATGCTCTAACCAGTGAACACACTGGCCAGGGCTCTCAGGAATGTTTTAATCTCTTCATTTTGAAGGATAATCTTTGACTTTTAATATCTTCACTTTGAGCCATAATAATCTGGCCACTCATAATAATATATATCCCACATTCAAAGGCTGTTAAATCACATTGTTTACCCATATCTTCAGAAAAAAATCACTTATATTGTCGTGATCAACAACCGGCTTCCCTATTTATAACGGTCTGGCCCTCTAGCAACTTCAGCTTGAAATTATAGCTAATTTGCCTACAAATGTCAGGTGGTCATAATAATCTGGACACTCAGTGTAAATAGACTGAATGGCCGAACAACCAAACAACCAGTCATTGTGATGTGCGCTGACCACTAGCGGGTGTGCGCAGAACATGGCGGGTGTCGGCCACGATGGGATGCTGAAGCAGGTGAGTGGAGGCACCAGATCAAGGTGGGGCATTGGTTGCTGTCATTGGGGTGAGCTTCTGGTGGTTACTCAAAATTCTTTGCTCCCACATGCCACAGTCCTGCCTCTCGCTTGCACCTGCTGCTGTTGCCAGCCCCACTTGCACCCACTGCAATACCTGGTGCCAGCTTTGATTGCTCAGCACCACCAATGGGTGCGAGTGGCAGATACTGGCCCTGATCGCCCCTCAGGACTTCTTCACTTCCCCCTGCTCCTGAGGGGTGATCAAGGCAACAGCGGCCACTTACACCTGCTGCCATCACCAGAGCCTCCACTTGTACCTGCTGCCAGTGCCCAGGGCCAGTCCCAATCGTTTGGTGCCGTCAGTGGGTGTGAGAGGCGGCCGCCGGCTCCGATCACCCCTGAGAGCTTCTCCACATCCCCCTGGTCCTGGTCCTGAGCGACAATCGGGACAGTAGCTGCCACTCACACCCGCTGACAGTGCCAGCACCTCTCGCTGCTGGCGCTGGCCCCAATCACTCCACGCCGTCAGTGGGTGCGAGCGGGGCCGGTGCCAACAGCCTGTGGGAATGGTGGTGCCGGGAGTGGGGCCGCCAGCAGACAGGGGACTGGGAATTGCAGCGGGTGGTGACGGGCGAGGGCGTGGAGGTTGGTCCGAGACCTGCCCCTGTGCTCACTGAAGCCTTGCAGCCCACAGTTCGTTTCAAGGTGCATGAGTTCATGCACTGGGCCCCTAGTCTAATCTAATAAAAGATGAACAGACAAATTGACCATATGTCTGCTATACCCACCAGCCACGCCCACCAGCCAATCACGAGAATATGGCGGTGACCATGGAGCTGGAGCGTTGCCCTTGGCAAGGGAGGAAGCCAAGCCTCCTGTCTGCCCTGCCGGCCCTGAGCTCCACTCAAGGCTACAAGGTTTCAATATTAGAAGTTAAATAAATCCCAGATACCTACTTCCAGCCCGCGGCCATGGCCAGCCTGCAAACAGCTATCAGCTCCTCACCCAGGCTGGCCAGGCATCCAGTGGGGACACCCACCCTGAAGGGGCTGTGGCCAGCCCGCAAGCAGCCATCAGCCCCTCACCCAGGCTGGCCAAGCATCCCAGTGGGGACCCACCATGAAGGGGGTGTGGCCAGCCTGAAAACAGCCCTCACCCCCTCACCCAGGCTGGCCAGGCACCCCAGCAGGACCTCCACCCTGATCCAGGACACTCTTTAGGGCAAACCAGCCCACCACCACCCATGCACCAGGCCTCTATCCTATATAATAAAAGGATAATATGCAAATTGACCCTAACAGCAGAACAACTGGGAATGACTGGTCACTATGATACACACTGACCACCAGGGGGCAGATGCTTAATGCAGGATCTGCTCCCTGGTTGTCAGTGTGCTCCCACAGTGGGAGCTCTGCTCAGCTACAAGCCAGGCTGACGGCTGCCAGTACAGCAGTGGTGGTGGGAGCCTCTCCCGCCTCCTCAGCAGCGCTAAGGATGTCCTAATGCAGCTTAGGCCTGCTCCCCGCCAGCAGATGGACATCCCCCGAGGGGTCCCAGACGGTGAGAGGGCACAGGCTGGGCTGAGGGACCCCCACCCCCGAGTGCAAAAATTTTTGTGCACTGGGCCTCCAGTGTGTATATAAGATCTTTAATCTTTTTCTGCTCTCCCACTACCCCCCTTCCCTCTGAGATTCATCAGTCTGTTCCATGTTTCCATGCCTGTGCATTGAGCGTCTGCCCCCTGGTGGTCAGTGCACATCATAGCTACGGGTCAAATGGTTGAAAGATTGCTTAGGCATAGATAGATAGATAGATAGATAGATAGATAGATAGATTGATTAGCCACAGTTGTTATTTTGAAATACAATCACTTGTGTTTTTTTAAAAGGCAAACATCATATATGATCTAATTGTGCTACCACTTCATTTTTTTAAATTATTATTATTGTTAATTCTCACCAAAGAATATTTTTTTCATTGATTTTTGGAGAGAGTGGAAGGGAAGGAGAGAAGGAACAAGAGAAAGAAAGATAAAGGGAGGGAGAAAAACATCCATGTGAGAGAGACACATAGATTGGTTGCCTCCCACATGCACCCCAATTAGGGCAGGGGATTGAACCTGTAACCCAGGTAGGTAAGATGCACTTGACCAGTAATTGAACCTTAAAACTCTGGTGTGTGGGCTTACACTCTAACCATTGAGCAACATTGGATATGGAAAATATGCTACCACTTTGGAACTTGCAAGTATAGAATCTAGTAGTATCTATATTACTTCTGTGGAAATTATGAAACTAAACAAGACTGCTTCATAATTAGATGTTTTTCAAACTGTCTCGCTCATTCCTGGCTTTTTCACTGGTGGAAAAAAATGGGTTTTTCTCCCTCCTAAGTTTAGCATTGGTTATCCCTCTTATGTACCTCTCAATGTGTTTGTTTGTATTATAATTTACTGAATCAGTTACTCTAGTTCCTTTGACTGTAGAGAGGTAGTATTTGCAGACACTTCTAAAATGTTATTTTACCTCCATCTTACTGTTCATGAGAATTCTGTTATTGATCTGGAAAGAACATGCTCTGTGGAAAATTAAATAGTGGTAATACTTCATTTTCATATCTTTGGTTCAGGTCCTTGGAAAGACTGGTTAAAATTTGCTCATTGCTGAGAATGTTTATATAGGTGCTTATAATATACTAGAGGCCCGGTACACAAAAATTTGTGCACTCGGGGGTGGGGGTGGGGGGAGGAGGAGTGTCCCTCAGCCCGGCCTGCACCCTCTCGCAGTCTGGGACCCCTCAGGAGATAAGGACCTGCTGGCTAAGGCCTGCTCCCGGGTGGCAGAGGGCAGACCCAATCCCTAGGTGCAGCCCCTGGTCGGGCTCAGAGCAGGGCTGATTGGGGAGTTGGGGCGCCGCCCCCTGTCATGCACAGAGCAGGGTGGATTGGGAGGTTGCGATGCCACCCTCAGTCACATTCAGGGCAGGGCTGATTGGGGGGTTGGGGCACTGCCCCCTGTCACACTCAAGGCAGGGTCGTTGGGGAGGTTACGGCGCCACCCCGTCACGCACAGAGCAGGGCCAATCGGGTTGGGGCGTTGCCCCCTGTCACTCACAGAGCAGGGCCCATCAGGGGGGTTGGGGCTCTGTAACCTGTCACTCACAGAGCAGGGTCGATCAGGGGGTTGGGGAGCACCCCCTGTCGCGCACAGAGCAGGGCCCATCAGAGGGTAGGGGGGGTCCCCCCTGTCACGCATAGAGCAGGGCTGATCAGGGGGTTGAGGAGCTCCCCCCTGTCACTCACAGAATAGGGCCGATAGAGGAGTTGGGGCACCGCCCCCTGTCACACACAGAGCAGGGCAGATCAGGGGGTTGGGGCGCCGCACACTCAGGGCAGGGCCGATGGGGAGGTTATGGCTCTACCCTGTCACACACAGAGCAGGGCCCGTGGGAGGGCGGGGGGTTGGGGCACCTGCACCCTGTCACACACAGAGCCGCAGGGTGATCAGGAGGTTGGGGAGCTCCCCGCTATCAGGCACAGAGCAGGGCTGATCAGGGGGTTGGGGTGCCTTCCCCTGTCACGAACAGAGCAGGGCGGATAGGGAGGTTTTGGCCCCGCCCCGTCACACACAGAGCCGCAGGACAATCAGGGGGTTTGGGCGCTGCCCCCTGTCACGCTAATCCCGGTGCCGGGAGGCCTTGCGGCTCCACTGATCCCGGTGCTGGGAGGCATATTACTCTTTTACTATATAGGATAGAGGCCTGGTGCACGGGTGGGGGCCTGCTGGTTTGCCCTGAAGGGTGTCCTGGATCAGGGTGGGGGTCCCCACTGGGGTGCCTGGCCAGCCTGGGTGAGGGGCTGAGGGCTGTTTTCAGGTTGGCAGGTGACTGAAGCTCCCAACTGCTCCTTTTTTTCTTTTTCTTTTTTTTTATTCTGGGCCAGCTTTAGCTCTGAGGCTTGGCTCCAGCTCTTAGGCCTCAGCTGCTGAAAGCAGGTTATCTGGTTTGTTTGGGTTCCATAATTGAAACACTGTTTCAACTCCAGCTCTGAGATCCCGGCTGGCTGAAAGCAGGTTTCTGGAGTTTGTTTAGCTTCTATATTAGTAACAATTTTTCAAACTGCAAGCTCAGAGGCCGGCAGCGACAGGCGGGGAACGTTAGCTTCTCCATCACTGAAGCAAGCAAGCCTCATGTTAGTTTCAAGCTGCCTGGCTGCCGGCCGCCATCTTGGCTGGCAGTTAATTTGCATATTGCCTTGAATAGCCAATGGGAAGGGTAGTGGAGGTACGGCCAATTACCATGTTTCTCTTTTATTCGATAGCATTTGTGAAAATTAAATGAGTGTTTGCCAAATGCTATTGGGAATGTTTTAATCAGAGTGAGCCAAAACATTAAAAACCCACAGTTCTCTGCTTTTATCAATTCTTTCTCACCATCTGTTTCGATTATACTTATTTGATACACCAATAACTTAACAGAAGGAGTCCTCTTTATTAGTTATGGTTGACCAAGAAGGAAGTGGTTGTGCCACTTTTACAGTTGTCTTACCCAACCCCAGGGTATTTTCTCTAAAGTTGGATATTTTTTCCATTGATTTGTAGAGGGGGGTGGGGGGAGAGAGAGAGAGAGAGAGAAAGAGAGAGAGAGAGAAAAAAATGAAAGACACATTGATTGACTGCCTGTCACAAGAGCTCCTACCGGGGTTGGGCAATCTGCAACCAAGGCATGTGCCCTTGACCAGGAATCGAATCTTTGGTCTGTAGGCTGATGCTATAACCACTGAGCCAAACTGGGCATTACTAAACCATGTCTCTATTTCTACTGTTTCCCTATCTATATTCTTACTGCACCTAGGGTAGCAGTTCTGAAATTTTGGCATAACAAGTTATACAAATATTACTTAACTAGAGGCCCAATGCACAAAATTCATTCGAGAGTAGGTCTTTCCCCAGCTGCCGGAACCAGTTTCCCTCTGGCACCCGAGACCCAGGCTTCCCTTGCAGCCCTGGCTTTGTCCAGTAGGTCATCCAGAAGGATGTCCAGAAGGATGTCTGGTCTAATTAGCATATTACACTTTTATTATTATAGATTCCACTTAAAATTAAGCCCTGTCAGTGAACTTGTTTTAATGTGTTATGTTAAAATCCAGTGGTCTGGGATTTTTGCTTTAAGTGTATATTATACCTTTCAGTCATTTTATAATGCATTGTCATGTGGGAAAGACCGATTCAGTGATTTGTGTAGGTCTTCAGATATTGTTATACAATATTCAAAAATTAGATTTCTTAATATCAGTACCAGTCACATCAGAAAAGTCTTCAAGTACTGAGAAGCTGCCAAAGTCATTGTGGTTGACTGAAATGTTCTAAAATTATAGTTTTCATTTGAAAGTTGGAATGTTATTGTAACATATATTATCAGTTATTTATCCTGATGGACTTATTTATTTTCTAGAAATAGGTCTGGCAGATATCCAAATCTGAATAATCATAGAAAGAAGAAATTATGAAGGTTTAGACAGTTTAATTTACGGTGTAGACAACTACTTTTTCCATAGTTTATGGATACTGGGAAAAGTTTGGAGACAAGATCGTGGTTTGTTTTGTTTACCAGTGTCTGCATTATACTTGTTTCCCGAGCCTCTGTATCTAAGGTATCATGTAAAGAGAACCAGATAATATTTGCATTAGTGAAGAATAATCCTAAGCCTAGAGAACTTTTATAATAGGTAGTGTGATAGGCTGAATAGTGACTGCTCAAAGATATTCATGTCTTAAGCAGGGACATGTGAATGATCAAATAAGGGACTTGCAAAGACATGATTGCATAGACTAGGATTTTGATGTGTTATCCTGAATTATTCGGCTGAACCAAGGAAATTACAATGATTTTTAAAAATGAAAGAGGAAGAGAAGTATGAGATCCAAAAAAGATGGCATTATGTGTAAAACTTGATTCACCATTTCTGGGTATGAAGATGAAGAAAGGGGTCAAGGAGTGCAGGTAACCTCTAGAAGCTGGAAAATGCAAGGGAATAGATTCTCCCATAGAGCCTCCAAAAGGAATGTAAGATAAATAAGATAAGTCATTAAGCTTGTGGTAATTAATTACAGAGGCAATCAGGAACATTGGCAGTAAGCAAACCTGCCCATTGCTTTAAAGGTAGAGAACATACCTGTTTTCTTCCAAAGCTGTTTACTCAACGGGCATCTTTGAAAAGATAATCAGAAACAAAGACAGTCTGTGACTGTGCTCAAAGGAGAAGCAGAAACACTGTCATGAGTCCTGGTGAATTTTCCCTGGAGTATACAATTCAAGGCACAGTGTTTAATCTGACCAACATACATTGGAACCAGATTTGCTCATAGGATACCATCAACAGACTTCCAGCTTCAGGAAGAATCCAAGCTGCATGATTGATTTCAACTCTTTCTTCAGAGTTCCAGACCAAGCCAGCTTAACAAATCTCATAAACAGAGTCTACCTCAGAAAGCAAGATGTCTTTCTCCCTTAAGACTCTATATTGATATTTTCAGTTGATCCAGGTACAGCAAGATGTATTTAAGAAAGTGGGGAATTTTATCATCACTTCTAACACTAGCCATAGAGTTGAGACTGATCTGAATATTATCCATTTTAGCTAAAGTTGCAGATAGATCCTATTCTACTTTTTGTTGGTGAATGGCTGCCATTTTGGGGAGTCATTTGTCTCTCTGGCCATTTTCTTCAGAGAATCAATGGTAATCTTATTTTATAGAGCAATTCACATTATTTCAGGGCTGCAGGAATACTGGTTGTGTATTCTTAAACACTTGATAATCCTTTATGATGATCTCTTAGGGTAGAAGACAGTGTTTTCTGGAGGCATGCAAGTTAATGCTTGACTTCCATATAAGAAAGGGCACATCTGCTACCTCTGGAAAGAAAGTGTTGTTTATGATTGTTGTAGTTCCTCAACTGAAGTTACATCCGTGTTCTCAATAGGTACATGCCTAAAATGCCTTATGGCATGGCTCCCTGGCCAACTTGTAAGCATTAGGGGTTCTAGTTGACTAATTGACTTCTGTGTTGGGCCACTCAATCCAATATGTCCTGTCTGCTCATGACACAAGTTAGATAGCATTTACTTATTTCTGGAATGGTTTGGCAATAACTAGAGTAATGAGGGTCGGGGACCCATTCAGTGATGTTGATAAGCATTTTATTTGGAAGGTGTAGAAGTTGGAGCATCCAGGGCTTTTTCCAGTTGAGGGGCAATCTGGCTAGAAGACAGTGTCATTAATTTATTAAATCCAGGGGGCTAGCAACAGTTTTGGAGAGCCAAATTAAGACATATATTTTTATGAGGAATGCTTTAGGGGAAGTTTTGAAAGACACAGGATGACTAATCTTTCTTCTTCTCTTACACTCTTTGAATCTAAATATTACTTCCCCAGTGCCTGGATTTTTTTTTTTTATTTTATTTTATTTTTTTTTTTTAGCTCCCACAAGTATCTATTTTCAGTAACTATAACTGCACATTTTGTTCAGTCATCCCTACTCACAGCAGTCCTTTTGTCTAGAAAGGTAATATTGCCCTTGCAGAGATCCATTATGTCCTCCTTTTAACCTGTGTGGGCCACCACAGGGAGACTCTGTGGGCAATGTACTTAACAAATGGTCATTACTCTTCTGATCAAGGACTATGTCATTCTCATAAGACACAACCCAAGTTTGAATCTTTTAGGCCCCATTTTATGCTTCAAGAGTGTGTCTGGGTACCACAATTTTTTTTTAATGCACTCATCTGCTGATGGGCTATTTCCAAATCTTAGCTATTGTAAATTGTGCTGCTATGAACATAGGGGTGCATATATCCTTTCTGATGAGTGTTTCTGATTTCTTATGAAATACTCCTAGAAGTGGGATTACTGAAGTGGGTTAAATGGAAGTTCCATTTTTAATTTTTTGAAGAAACTCCATCCTTTTTTCCACAGTGGCTGCACCAGTCTGTATTCCCACCAGCAGTGCATGAGGGTTCCCTTTTCTCCACATCCTCTCCAGCACTTGTCATTGTTGATTTGTTGATGATAGCCAGTCTGACAGGTATGAGAGGGTACCTCATTGTTGTTTTAATTTGCATCTCTCTGATGATTAGAGACCTTGAGCATTTTTTCATATGTCTCTTGGCCATCTGTATGTCCACTTGGGAGAAGTGTCTTTTTAAGTCTTTTGTCCATTTTTAAATTGGATTGTTTGTCTTCCTGTTGTTAAGTTTTATGAATTCCTTATATATTTAGTATTTTAACCATTTATCAGGTGTATCATTGCTAACTATGTTCTCCCATACAGTGGGCTCCCTTTCCATTCTGTTGATGGTTTCTTTTGCTGTGCAGGAGCTTTTTATTTTGATGTAGTCCCATTTGTTTTTTTTCTTCTTAGTTTCCGTGGCCCTAGGAAATGTGTCTGTAAACATTGCTATGAGAGGTATCTGAAATTTTGCTGCCTGTGGTTTCTTCTAGAATTTTTATGGTTTCATGACTTACATTTAGATCTTTTATCCATTTTGAGTTTATTTTTGTGTATTGTGTCAGTGGTCTAGTTTCATTTTTTTGCACGTATCCCTCCAATTTTCCCAACACCATTTAGAGACTGTCTTGAATCCAGTGTATGCTTTTGCCTCCTTTGTCAAATATTAGTTGAGCATAATGTCTTGGGTCAATTTCTGGGTTCTCTGTTCTGTTCCATTTATTGATATGCCGGTTCTTGTGCCAGTACCAGGCTTTTTAGAAAATAGTGGCTTTGTAGTATAACTTGATATCTGGTATTGTGATTCTTCCTACTTTGTTCTTTTTTCTCAAGGTTGTTGCAGCTATTTGGGATCATTTTTGATTCCATATAAATTTTGGAGTGTTTGTTCTAGGTCAGTGAAATATACTGTTGGTATTCTAATAGGGATTGCATTGAATCTATAGAGAGTTTTGGGTAGTTTGGCCATTTTAATAATGTTGATTCTACAAATCCATGAACACAGTGTATTCTTCCACTTGTCTATGTCTTCCTTTATCTCTTTTTTTTTTCAATTTCCTGTAGTTTTCAGAGCACTGATCTTTTACCTCTTTGGGTAAGATTATTCCAAAGTATCTTAATTGTTTTGTTTCAGTGATAAATAGGATTTTTTTTTTTTTTTAGTTTCTTTGTGTTTATTATTGGGGTATAAAATGCCAGAGTGTACCATTATTAGACTACAGATTATCTAGTTGTAGAGCAGCAACCCCCATAACCTGAGGTGGTCATCAATGAGGTATCCCTGACCAATAACCTAGAGAAGATTTCAAAGGTTTGATGTGCCCAAACTTTCTGGATAAGGTGAAGTCAGTAACCTTTGTGCTGTTCCCTTCCCAATCTGGAGACAACTTGGTCAAAAATGAAGAATTCCTTACTTGTTCCCAGTCTCTGATGGTGGACATTTTGCCATGATGAACACAGTGATGAAATCCAACAAGCAATTATAGCAATCTAGGTAGTACTGGCTTGTCCTGTGACATGGTTACACTTGGCGTGGGTATCTATGTGAATAACTCAGATAATTCATTTAGGAGCTCTGACTTATTTCTTATGGTTCTAAAGAGAGAGGTCTTTAATCTGCCAGTCTGTGTAATTTACATATACATTTCTAAATTGCAGATCACACAGCTAAGCTGTAGTAAGGTTTATCAGAAAAAATATAGGCCAGACTAATGAGAATTATTGAGTTCTGTCTATGCAACAGAACAGCAGGTCTATTCTTGGGCATGGGCAGACCCTTGACTTCAACCCTAGCCATCTTTCTACTTGAGGGACTAACATCAGAACATATACAGAGTACAAAGGGAGAAATTGGTGGACATGAAGAGAGGAAGAGTTGGTCCAAAAGTATAAGGTAAGACATGTTTTCTCTTTTGCTTTTTAACAGTTTAGAATGCTTAGCCAGGTATTTACTTCTATGCCTTAGCCTTCACTTTACAGCTTGAAGGCAAGAGTGAAAACCAGACTGAGATCAAGGATTAGTTTTGTGGTAATATTTAAAAAGTTTCCTGATTATTATTGAAGTTAGTACTTAAATATGTTTATCTAAAAGCTTCCCAGACAGCTCTCCCAAGGGTGAAACAAAGGCACATTCATGTATAGGTTTCTTAGGGAGTAGTCAGAAAGATTTGGTGGGGCCATAAGGTATTCAAAGTAATGTTTTCTCTGGCACTATTAGCCTACACTACTAAATAAGTGTGGGCTGCTGTCATTATGCTGTTGTTGACGTTGGGGTGTGAGGAAAGGTGGGCAGGAATTGCACAGGACTCTCCTGAAAGCAGCTGCTTTTTTAGTCACTACGCCTTCTGTTGGGCTCTTTTTCTATTGGGCTAAGTTTTTATTTTGCGCTGTAAGTTTTCAAGATTCCAGAGTTCTTCAGAAGTTGATTCTAATAGATCCTGCCAGCACTTCATTGGTGAAGGCACAAAACCTTGGAGTTTCTAAGACATGATTATGGTAGTCCCTCCCCTTTCTTTCCTTATTTTGATTCAGAGAAACATTATCCTATCTAATAAAAGAAAAACATGGTAATTAGCCGTACCTCCGCTACCCTTCCCATTGGCTAATCAGGGTGATATGCAAATTAACTGCCAGCCAAGATGGCGGCTGGCAGCCAGGCAGCTTGAAACTAACATGAGGCTTGCTTGCTTCAGTGACGGAACGTTCCCCGCCTGCTGCTGCCGGCCTCTGAGCTTGCAGTTTGAAACATTGTTACAAATATAGAAGCTAAACAAACTCCAGAAACCTGCTTTCAGCCAGCCGGGATCTCAGAGCTGGAGTTGAAACAGTGTTTCAATTATGGAACCCAAACAAACCAGATACCTGCTTTCAGCAGCTGAGGCCTAAGAGCTGAAGCCAAGCCTCAGAGCTAAAGCTGGCCCAGAATAAAAAAAAGAAAAAGAAAAAAAGGAGCAGTTGGGAGCTTCAGTCACCTGCCAACCTGAAAACAGCCCTCAGCCCCTCACCCAGGCTGGCCAGGCACCCCAGTGGGGACCCCCACCTTGATCCAGGACACCCTTCAGGGCAAACCATCCGGCCCCCACCCATGCACCAGGCCTCTATCCTATATAGTAAAAGAGTAATATGCCTCCCAGCACCGGGATCAGCGGAGCCGCGAGGCCTCCCAGCACTGGGATCAGCGTGACGGGGCAGCGCCCAAAACCCCTGATCACCCTTCGGCTTTGTGTGTGACAGGGCAGGGCTACAACCTCCCTATCCGCCCTGCTCTGTGCCTGATTGGGGGGAGCTCCCCAACCCTCCGATTGCCCTACGGTTCTGTGTGTGACCTTGTGCGGCACCCCAACCCCCTGATCGGCCCTGCTCTGTGTGTGACAGGGTGCGGCGCCCAAACCCTCCCCTCCCTATGGGCCCTGCTCTGTGTGTGACGGGGTAGAGCCATCACCTCCCCATCAGCCCTGCCCTTAGTGTGATAGGGTGCCCCACCCCATCCCGTTGATCCGCCCTGCTCTGTGTGTGACAGGGGGCAGTCCCCCAACTCCTCTATCGGCCCTACTCTGTGAGTGACAGGGGGAGCTCCTCAACCCCTGATTGGCCCTGCTCTGTGCATGACAGGGGGGAGCTCCCCAACCCCCTGATGGGCCCTGCTCTGTACGAGTCAGTGGGGAGCTCCACAACCCTCTGATCGACCCTGCTCTGTGCGTGACAGGGTACGGAGCCCCAACTCCCCTGATTGGCCCTGCTCTGTGCGTGACAGGGGGTGGCATCGACCCTGCCTTGAGTGTGACAGGGGACGGTGCCCCAACCCCCCAATCGGCCCTACCCTGAGCCTGACTGAGGGTGGCATCTCAACCTCCCGATCCGCTCTGCTCTGTGCATGACAGGGGGCGGCGCCCCAACTCCCCAATCAGCCCTGTTCTGAGCCCAACCAGGGGCTGCACCTAGGGATTGGGCCTGCCCTCTGCCACCCGGGAGCAGGCCTAAGCCAGCAGGTCGTTATCTCCCGAGGGGTCCCAGACTGCGAGAGGGTACAGGCAGGGCTGTGGGACCCCCCCTTCCCTCCCAAGTGCACAAATTTTTGTGCACCTGGCCTCTAGTCCTATCTAATAAAAGCCTAATATGCAAATTGACCAATTGCAGAATCACTGGTGGAATCACTGGTTGTTATAATGCACACTGATCACCACTGGGCAGACACTCAATGCATGAATTGTCCCCAGCCTGCTGGCCCTAGGCCAGCCAAGGTGGTGCAGTGGGGGCCTCCCAATCGCTCTTCCGATCACCTCACAGAGGGACGTGATCAACGATGGCAGCAGGAGGCAGGGCCAGCCGGCAAGCGGGCCAGTGCCATCCTGTAATCACTCCGCTGGTCTCCTCCAAGGCAGGTGCCAGCAGGGGTTGCCTGACTGCCCCGCCGGTCGCCTCACAGATTGGCCCTGATCGCTGGCCAGGCCTAGGGACTCTACCCGTGCACGAATTTCGTGCACCAGGCCTCTAGTTACTTTATAAAAAAAAACTATGAAAGGGTGAAAAAACCCTGTCAAATGATGACATATACTATTAATCATACCATGTGCATATAAACATGAACAAAGTATAAACTACATGTAAAAATGAACAAACAAAATAAATAAGAAACTCTACTTTTCTGTATGGCATAGCTTTCCTCCCTTGATTATATTTGATTTAATTGATTTTCCCATTTGTTTTCCTTATTCTCTCTAGCTTGTGATTGGCACAATGGAAGAATCTAGCATTTGCAGACCAGGTGTAAAAGCAGATATGTTGTGTAACTCTCAGTCAAATGATATTCTTCAACTTCATGACTCAAATTGTGGTGGCACGGGTAACAAACATTCACTGGAAGAGGATGAAGGCAGTGACTTTATAACAAAAAACAGGAATTTGGTGAGCCGAGCATACTGCTTGCAAGAGTCAAGAGAGAAGCCTCCTGGGCCTAAATCTGGAATAGAGCCTTCTGATAGTCAGCAAGGTTCAGAGTACAACAGGAACAAAGAAAGAACTTTAGGTAATACTCTCTGCTTAATGGTTGAACATTTTTATACACAGCTCATTTACTTATGTTTTCTACAGCACATATATAATTATGGAATATGGCAAGGTTTGAGGTTGATGTTACTTAGCTACTACATCTGTTTTCTTTGGTCAGGTCAGTGTGCCTGTCTGCTACAATTCCATGCAGGAAGTGAACAAGCAGAGTAGGGATCTTAGTTATAGGAATCATGGTTATTTTTCTCTGAATAATCAAAAATTATTTTTTCTGAAAATATTGGTGACCAGTTTTGCAGAATTAGTATTTGATTTGCCTTGTTATTTGATCTTTTAAAGTAATCCAACCAGTAATTACTGTTAAAACTATATATGTTTCATTTATTTAAAGGATATTCACTAAAATTTAAAAATGATATGTTATCTGTTGTTTAGAAAGTGGACTAATAAGAGTGGATTTTAAGGTATGTTTTCCTTCCTACTGCTGTATTAGTTTGACAGTTAGTAATTAGAATGTGGTAGGTTAAATGTCATGGAAAAAATCTGAAGTCTTTATTTTGCCATACTGTTTGCGCCTCAGTATTGTATTCCAATTATATGTAATAGTTATCTTGTCAATTTTACTGACTTCTGTACATGATTATATCCAGGATTTTCTTTCTTTAATCTATCCTTAAGCATATAAGAAGTATTTATAACCTCTTGCAAACAAGACCAATATCTTCAAAAATAAGAGCCCTAATAGTGTTTGTAAAATACAGTTTCACATTAAATTTTTTGTTTTAAATAGAGTTTAAAACCTTCAGAAAAGTTCAGTTTACTTTTTACTTCTATTTGTTAGACATTTAGTAATTATATTCCTCTTTTTATTTGGACTTGAATTTAATAAGAAAAGGTTTTAGTGCTAAAATTTTATATGAATAGGAAATTACTCACTTTGAAGTCACTCTGCTCTTCCCTTCCATATCCATAGAAGTCTATAAAGTATACCACATATCAAAGTTATCTTCAGATTAATAAAAAGAAAAATATTTTACATACAAGAGTGAATATTTTTGCAAATAAATAGGTCCTACCCCCAGATCAAGAAATAAAAATTTTATTGTTTAGTTTCTCACAGTATTTCAGCCCTCCTTTTTTTCCCCCACCAAAGTTTTTAAAGTACTATTTTAAAACTCTTTCCTCAAGAGATGAGCTAATTTATCTTCCTTTTTTTAAGTAAATCATCAGAAAACACAACTCAGGAAAAATGTTGTGTAATAATGGATTATGTGCATTTTATATACAGGCAGAGTATACTTGCTTTTTGAACCTTCTTGTATATTTGTTCCTGATAGGAGGAAGTTCTTAAAAACATTCACATCCTTTAGGAAAATATCTTAACTTGGAATCAGTGATTTGACTAGTGTTTTTAAACTTTCAATAAGTGTTACTACTGTTTAAGTGTCAGTTAGTTAATACCTACCAGAATTAGAGGGTAAGTGAAGAAATTTGGGTATGGGGCTACTAAATCACAATTTGAAAGTAGTTTCTATAATTTAGGAGGTGAAACTCTATACCTAATTATATAGCCTAAAGTTATATTCTGGGTGTCTGAACATAAGTTTTATTTGGAATTTACAGATTGTTTTAATATTAACTTTTGGTACTTTTCTTCTTTTATTTTATTATTAGGAAAAGAAGTATTATTATTGATGCAAGCCTTAAATACTCTCTCAACTCCAGAGGAGAAGCTGGCAGCTCTCTGTAAGAAATATGCTGATCTTGTGAGTATAATGGAGCAGGGCCCATGTAAAATATGTCAAAATGTACATCTGCTTGATAAACTTTTAATGTATAATTTTGATATAGCTTTAAATGTAAATTATATTTTCTTACAGAATTAAGGGGAGGATCTAATTTTTTAGAACTGAAGTTGGTTGTATGGCCTTGTTTTATGATAGGATATGTTGAAACATAGTAATGCTTTTGAGATGTTAAATGATCTCCTAAAACTCAATAAGCCTCAAACATTTCCAGGTCAGCATTTTCATTTGTATGTTTACTTGTCTCTCTCTTGGGAGTGAATATGTTCTGTAATTAAATTCAGAAATTCTATACATAACTGCATATTAGAGGTGAAAGCTTTAAACCATTTTGATTGATTGTGAGTCCTATGAAATAGTTTAGCATGCCAGTTTTCAACGAGTGTGCTGCTGTAGGCACATTGGTATACCTCAACAATTTTTTAGACATGAAATACCAGACTAATTTAGTCAGTGCACTGACCTTTGGTCCCCTAGACTGGAAAAAATGACAACCAACATAAGAGCCTCTTGTGAATTTTTTACTCTTAAAAAGTGTGAATTAGACTTATACCTTTTTTTGTTTTTGTCAGATTATTTGGTGTGCTGCAGAATGTTAGTAACTAGTGTATGTGTGCCATTAGATGAAAAAGATTGAAAATCTCTGCTATACTGGAATAGCCAGATGATTAAAATCAAAAGAGCAGTTTTTATAAAAGAGCAGTTTTTATGAAAGATGGAAATAAAAAAAGAGGAAGAAAAAAAGATAAATAAAGGAGTGAAAATTAGGTAGGAAAAGTAGTAGAATACGTAAAGTAGTGGACTTGGTGATATGACAGATGCAGCCAGCCATGAAAGGATTAGGGGGGGAAAATAGTTAGCAAAGTGGCCCATGACAGTCCTTTTCAAACTTATGCAGGTCACTTGGGTATCTTGTTAAATTGCATATTCTGATTCAATATGTGTAAAAAGATTAAAGTGATATGAGGTGGGTTGGAGGAGATGGCTAAGATACTGCATTCTAAAAAGTTCCCAGGTGATGGCCCAAACTGCTGATCCAGGGCCTAGAACAACAGGTTCAGCAATCAAGTGGTGTTTTATTTACTTATTTAGAATTTTGTGGGGCATAAGGAAGAGCATATGGTAAGTATGAATTACTGCATTTATTTTAGGAAGTGATACATTATAGCTTCTCTTTGGTTTAGTTTTATCCCTACGAAGAGCAGTAATTCTTGGGAATAATAAGAGATACATATGCTTTGGTTTACAAAATGTTTTAAAACACTTTCCATAAAACAATAGTTAGTATATATAACCGCGTATACTACCTTGGGAGTATATCCCTGTCAAAAAAACAAGAGAGCCACATGGAGATCAGAAAGACAGATAGACCCCACTCCATATCAATGACCCACTTTGAGAGGGAATTCACAAATTTGGAGCTTCTCCTTGAGGAGAAAAGGGATTGTATCTCACATCAAGCACATCAGCTTTATGGGATGCACCTTTTATGGCTGCTAGATCTGCCATATTATCAGTCCACTAGTTAGCTTTTTATTCTGCTACTTTTCTACCTAAATTGAACTCCTTTACCCATTTATCTTTTATTTTTGTCTTTTTTATCACTGCCCATTTGACTTTCATCATGTGGCTATTTCAGTGGAAACTGTCGTATATATCCAAAACATCTGGCTTTGAAAACCAGTGGAGGTTCTGATCTAGGACATCCAAAAGACTATAGTAAATGAGAAATAGCTCTTACAAGGCTCATGCACAGACTCTATAGACCTAGTTGCAGTGCAGAAGCAGCTGTTTGAATAGTGTCCAGAATTTTTGTGATGACATTCATTCCATTAATTTAAGATCATGGTCCTAATCTTTTCTTTTTCCATTCATTCATTTATTTTTTTATTCATTCACTAGAGGCCGGGTGCATGAAATTTGTGCATGGGGACGGTCCCCATGCCTGGCCAGCGTTCAGGGTCAATCTTTGGGGTGGCCAGCAGAATCATTGCAGCCCCCACTTGTATCCGCCTTGGCCTGGCACCTCCTGCTCACCTGCCCCACCATCCCACCGCGTTCTCTCTCTCGTTGGGCCATAGCGGTCAGCAGTGCCTCCACAGCCGCCAGCTGCTAGCGCCGCATTGCCGATATTCGCTGTGTTCCATGCTGCCCACTGGGGGTCAATGTACATCTAACTCCTGGTTGGTCAAATTCCCGCCCTTGGGGACAATTTGCATATTAGCCTTTTATTATATAGGACTAGAGTCCCGGTGCACAAAAATTTGTGCACTCGGGGGGAGGGGGGCTTCCCTCAGCCTGGCCTGTGCCCTCTCACAGTCTGGGACCCCTCGGGAGATAACAACCTGCTGGCTTAGGCCTGCTCTAGGGTGGCAGAGGGCAGGCCCAATCCCTAGGTGCAGTCGGGCTCAGAGCAGGGCCAATTGGGGAGTTGGGGTGCCGCCCCGTGACACACAGAGCAGGGCGGATCAGGGGGTTGGAGCGCTGCCCTCTATCACCCACAGAGCAGGGCTGATCAGGGGGTTGGGGCGCCGACACTGTCAAACTCAGGGCAGGGCCCGGGGTTGGGGGGTGGGGCGCCGCCCCCTTTCACACACAGAGCAGGGCCGATCAGGGGGTTGGGAAGCTGCACCCTGTCACACACAGAGTCACTGGGCGATCAGGGGGTTGGAGAGCTCCCCCCTATCAGGCACAGAGCAGGGCTGAGCAGAGGGTTGGGGCTCCTTCCCTTGTCACGAACAGAGCAGGGCGGATAGGGAGGTTGTGGCCCCGCACACTGTCACACACAGAGCTGCAGGGCGATCAGGGGGTTTGGCCGCTGCCCCCTGTCATGCTGATCCCGGTGCCGGGAGGCCTCTTGGCTCCGCTGATCCCGGTGCTGGGAAGCCTCGCGACTCCGCTGATCCCGGAGCTGGGAGGCATATTACTCTTTTACTATATAGGATAGAGGCCTGGTGCACGTGTGGGGGCTGGCTGGTTTGCCCCGAAGGGTGTCCTGGATCAGGGTGGGGGTCCCCATTGGGGTGCCTGGCCAGCCTGGATGAAGGGTTGACGGCTGTTTTCAGGCTGGCGGGTGACTGAAGCTCCCAACTGCTCCTTTTTTTCTTTTTTTTATTCTGGGCCAGCTTTAGCTCTGCTGAAAGCAGGTATCTGGTTTGTTTGGGTTCTATAATTGAAACACCGTATCACTTCCAGCTCTGAGATCCCGGCGGCTGAAAGCAGGTTTCTGGGGGTTTGTTTAGCTTCTATTTTTGTAACAATGTTTCAAACTGCAAGTTTAGAGGCCGGCAAGGCAGGCGCGGAACGTTGTTTTCCTCCATCACTGAAGCAAGCAAGCCTCATGTTAGCTTCAAGCTGCCTGGCTGCCGGCCCCCATCTTGGCTGGCAGTTAATTTGCATATCACCCTGATTTACCAATGGGAAGGGTAGCGGTCGTATGGCTAATTACCATGTTTCTCTTTTATTAGGTAGGACTAGAGGCCCTGTGCACAAAAATTTGTGCACTTGGGGGTGGGAGGAGTCCCTCAGCCTGGCCTGTGCCCTCTCGCAGTGTGGGACCCCTCGGGAGATAACGACCTGCTGGCTTAGGCCTGCTTCCGGGTGGCCGAGGGCAGGCCTAATCCCTAGGTGCAGCCCCAGGTCAGGTTCAGGGCAGGGCCGATTGGGGAGTTGGGGCGCCGCCCCCTGTCATGCACAGAGCAGGGCGGATCGGGAGGTTGCGATGCCCCCCTCAGTCAGGCTCAGGGTAGGGCCGATTGGGGGGTTGGGGCACCGTCCCCTGTCACACTCAAGGCAGGGTCGATGGGGAGGTTGCGGCGCCACCCCCTGTCACGCACAGAGCAGGGCCAATTGGGGTTGGGGTGCTTCCCCCTGTCACGCACAGAGCAGGGCCCATCAGGGGGTTGGGGAGCTCTCCCCTGTCATGCACAGAGCAGGGCCCATCAGGGGGTTTGGGTGCTGCCCTCTATCACCCACAGAGCAGGGCCGATCAGGAGGTTGGGGCGCCGCCACTCTCACACTCAGGGCAGGGCCAATGGGGAGGTTATGGCTCTACCCTGTCACACACAGAGTAGGGCTCGTGGGATGGGGGCGTTGAGGTGCCGCACCCTGTCACAGAGCCGCAGGGCGATCAGTGGGTTGGGGAGCTTCCCCCTATCAGGCACAGAGCAGGGCTGAGCAGAGGGTTGGGGCACCTTCCCTTGTCACGAACAGAGCAGTGCGGATAGGGAGGTTGTGGCCCCGCACACTGTCACACACAGAGCTGCAGGGCGATCAGGGGGTTGGGCTCTGCCCCCTGTCACGCTGACCCTGGTGCCGGGAGGCATATTACTCTTACTATATAGAATAGAGGCCTGGTGCATGGGTGGGGGCTGGCTGGTTTGCCCTGATGGGTGTCCTGGATCAGGGTGGGGGTCCCCACTGGGGTGCATGGCCAACCTGGATGAGGGGATGATGGCTGTTTGCAGCTGGTCACACACCCTTCAGGGTGGGGGTCCCCACTGGGGTGCCTGGACAGTCTGGGTTAGGGACTGAGGGCCGTTTTCAGGCTGGGACTGAAGCTCCCGACCGCTTCCTTTTTCTTTTTTTATTCTGGGCCAGCTTTAGCTCTGAGTCTTGGCTCCAGCTCTGAGGCTTCAGCTGCTGAAAGTAGGTATCTGGTTTTTTTTAGGTTCTACAATCGAAACTCTGTATCAACTCCATGTCTGAGATCCCGGCTCGCTGAAAGCAGGTTTATTCGGGTTTTGTTTAGCTTCTATCTTTGTTACAATGTTCAAACTGCAGGCTCAGAGGCCGGCAAGGCAGGCGGGGAACGTTGGAGTCCTCCGTCACTGAAGCAAGCAAGCCTCATGTTAGTTTCAAGCTGCCTGGCTGCTGTTCGCCATCTTGGCTGGCAGTTAATTTGCATATCTCCCTGATTAGCCAATGGGAAGGGGGTAGCGGTCCTACCCGAATTACCATGTTTCTCTTTTATTAGATAGGACTAGAGGCCTGGTGCACGAAATTCGTGCCCTGGTGGTGGGGGTTTCCTCAGCCCAGCCTGCCCCTCTCACAGGCCGGGAGCCCTCAGTAAATGTCCTTCTGATGGCACAGTCTGGCAGTAGAGGCTCGGAGCAGGCATCCCGTGTGTGTGTGTGTGTGTGTGTGTGTGTGTGTGTGTGTTAGTGTGTATGTGTCTGCTGGGGCCTGCCTCCAGCTGCGCCACATAGGCTGTGAGTAGTTGCCGTGTGTGTGTGTGTGTCCCCACTGGTGTTCTGTTCCCAGTCACATTGGAGGCTCAGAGTAGGCACTGTGTGTGTGTGTGTGTGTGTGTGTGTGTGTGTGTGTGTGTCTCTCTGCAGGCACCCTGCTCTGTTGATCTCTCAGGCTCCTGGCCTCCACTGCATCTTGTACTCTCCCTTGAGTTGTGGCCAGGGTGGGGTGCCGTTTCCTGCTGTGGGATCGCCGGGGTGACCCAGGGACAGGCGCACATGGGGACTGGCTGCAGGCCACCCTTTCCTTATGTGGGATTGCAGTGGTGACCCAGGGGCAGGTGCACATGGGGGCTGGCTGCAGGCCACCCTTTCCTGCTCTGAGATTGCCGCAGCGATCCACAGGCAGGCAGACACGGGCTGGCAGCAGGCCCCCCTTTCCTGCGGTGGGATTGCCGCGGTGACCCAGGGGCAGGCTCACAGAGGGGCTGGCTAGGGGCCGCCCTTTCCTGCTATCTGATTGCTCTGGTGATCCCATGGGCAGGTGGACATGGGGGATGGCTAGAGGCCGCCCTTTCCTGCGGTGGGATCGCCACGGTGACCCAGGGGCAGGCACGGGGGCTGGCTAGAGGCTGCCCTTTCCTGCTGTGGGATCTCCGCTTGTTGATCAAGAGCAGGTGCGGCCAGGGAAGAGGCAGGCACCCGCCTCTTCCCTGCCCCCTTCTGGCTTCTCCAATCACCGGCAGAGAGGCGGGCAAAGGCACCCAGTTCTCCGATCCAGGGCCAGGGGCAGTGCCTCCTGGCTCTTGCCTGCCGCCTGTGTTTCCAAGCATCGTCCTTCCCCTATGGCCTCCCATCATTGTGCCTATGTATGCAAATTACTGCCATCTTTGTTGGCAGTTAATTTGCATATAGCCCTGATTAGCCAATGGGAAGCGTAGCAGAGGTACGGTTAATTACCCATTTTGTTTTTTATTAGATAGGACTAGAGGCCCGGTGCACAAAAATTTGTGCACTCGGGGAGGGGGGTCCCCACAGCCTAGCCTGCACCCATTTACAGTCCAGGACCCCTTGGGGGATGTCCACATGTCAGCTTAGGCCCACTCCCCGCTGGATCAGGCCTAAGCTTGCAGTCAGACATGCTTCTAGCAGCCAGGGAGCCCTTGGGGGATGTCGGACTAAAGGCTTAGGCCCCCAAGGGATCAGATCTAAACAGTTAGTTGGACATTCTTAGTGCTGCCATGGAGGTGGGAGGAGCTCGTGGCACCACCACTGCGCTGGCCAGCAATGAGCCAGCTTCTGGCTGAGTGGCACTCCCCATATGGAAGTGCACTGACCACCAGGGGGCAGTTCCCGCATTAAGCATCTGCCCCCTGGTGGCCAGTGCGCATCATAGCAACAGGCCATTCTGCTGTTCAGTCAATGTGCATATTAGCCTTTTATTATTATTATTATATAGGATGTCCCTATTTCCCCCCTCTGGCCCCTTCTACCCAGCTCTTGCCCCTCACTTCTCTCTGGCCATCACCATACTGTTGTCTGTGTCTATGGGTTGTGCATATATTTTCTTTGGCTAATTCCTTCACTTTTTTAAATTTGTATTTTCAGATAAGTGCTTATAACTGCATTATTATATATTTTCTATTATATCATTTAGAATTAAGATATTTTTTAATTTAACCCTTGTAAATTTTAGTGCAATTTAATAAATTATGCTAGAAGCAATTAGGAAATTTTTCATGTAATGCAGATACATTTCAATTAATATTTTATCAACTTTTAAATTTTTTAATATTTTAATTTGAAATAATCTCATACATCTAAAAAAACTATAAAATATTACAGCATATTATATGTACCCTTCACCCAATTTCTTAGGTGTTAATAATTTAAACATAACCATTATACAACTAACAGAATTTGGAATATATTTTTCTTATAATCTCTTTAATGTTACTTAATCCATTTACTTTGTTTTTGTTAATCTTCACCCAAGGATATTTTTCCATTGAATTTTAGAGAGGGTGAAGGGAAAGGGAGAGACGCATTGATTGGTTGCTTCCTGCACATGCTTTGATAGGGACTGGGGATAAAGCCAGCAACTGAGGTACATGCCCTTGACTGGAATCAAACCTGGGACCCTTCAGTCCATGGGCTAATGCTCTATCCACTGAGCAAAACAGGCTTCAGCTTAATTCATTTACTTTTAATCTATATGTGAATTTATATTTAAAGTGGGTTTTGTTTTTGATTCACCCTCATAATCTGTCCTTTAATTGGTGCATTTATGCCACTGACTTTCAGAGCGCTTACTGATAGAGTTACTGCCATATCAGGCGGCTTCTGGGTCTTCTGGGTCCCGCCCTGCCTTGCCTTTTTTTCTTCTTTTTTTCTAAGACATTTCAATTTATTTAAAAGAAGCCAATATACAGGATACAAAGGGTATGATATTTGCAACAGTTCAGTAAATAGGTTGGTTTCCTGGTAGGATCAGTAGTCTTTCAGTGAATATTAACCCCCTTTTCCCTTGATGCATGACCCAGCTGGCAGACAAACAGCAACAGTGTGGTGGGATGGGAGTGCAGGATAGAAAGTCTCCTGGATGGGATTAAAAATCACGCAGGTGCTAAAATGTCCACGAAGTGGTCTTGGGGGTGAGGGATGCCTCTGCCTCATTCCTTTGAGGGCTTGGCAGCAGGAATGCTGAGGGATTTTCCCCAAACTAACACATGGCCCACCCTGAGCCTGTAAATATTTCACCCATGGGATATTCCCTTCCTGAGAGAATCAGCCCTAATTCCTCAGCCAGTGCCTGGAGGAGCCGCCTTGGCTAATCCAAAAAAAAAAGAAAAGAAAACTTTTTTAAAAATGCTAAAATAATAGTAATAATAATAATTAAAAATATAATAAAAAAGTAAAATAAAATAAGGGAAAAATATTTTAGTTTCTTAAGTAAAAGATAAAAAATAAAAAAGGGAAGACTTTGTTCTAGGTCTGTGAAATATGCCGTATTTTAATAGAGATTATATTGAAACTATAGATAGTTTTGGGTAATGTGGGCATTTTAATGATGTTGATTCTACCAATCCATGAACATGGTATATTCTTACACTTTTTTGTGTCTTCCTCTATCTCTTTTCAGAATCCCATAGTTTTCCGAATACAGGTCTTTTACCTCCTTGGTTAATTTTTTCCTAGGTATCTTAATTTTTTGTTGTATTGGTAAATGGTGTTTTTTCCATGTGGCTTTTTTTCAGCTTCTCTTAATGTGAGTTCATTATCCTATACTAGAGGCACGGTGCACGACATTCGTGCAGGGGCTGGGGAGTGAAGGGAGGGTATGTCCCTCAGCCCAGCCTGCATCCTCTCCAATCTGGGACACATCAACGGATGTCCGACTGCCCGTTTAGGGATGTCCGACTGCCCGGTGTGGGATCAGGCCTAAATGGGCAGTCAGACATCCCTCTCACAATCCAGGACTGCTGGGTCCCAACTGCTCACCTGCCTGCATGCCAGATAGCCCATAACCACTTCTGCCTGCCAGCCTGATCACCCCCTAACCACTCCCCTGCCAGCCTGATCGACACCTAACTCCTCCCCTTCTAGCCCAATTGCCCACAGTTGCCCTGCCCTGCTGGCCTGGTCATCCCCAACTGCCCTCCCCTGCAGGCCTGGTCTCTCCCAACTGCCCTCCCCTACTGGCCTGGTCCCTTCCAACTGCCCTCCCCTGCAGGACTGGTCCCCCCCAACTGCCCTCCCCCTGCTTGCATGGTCCCCCACAACTGCCCACCCCCTGCTGGCCTGGTCCCCCACAATTGCCTTCCCCTGCCGGCCATCTTGTGGCAGCCATCTTTGACCACATGGGGATGGCCATCTTGTGTGTTGGAGTGATGGTCAATTTGCATATTACTCTTTTATTAGATTGGAAAATAGAAGGGTAATATGCAAACTGACCCTAACAGCAGAAAGACTGGGAATGACTGGTCACTATGACACACACTGACCACCAGGGGGCAGACGCTCAATGCAGGAGCTGCCGCCTGGTGGTCAATGCGCTCCCACAGGGGGAGCTCTGCTCAGCCACAAGCCAGGCTGACAGCTGCCAGTACAGATGGGTGGTGGTAGCCTCTCCTGCCTCCTCAGCAGCAGTAAGGATGTCCGACTGCAGCTTAGGCCTGCTCCCCGCTGGCAAGTGGACATCGCCTGAGGGCTCCCGGGCTGCCAGAGGGATGTCTGACTAAGCCAGCAGGTGGACATCCCCCGAGGGGTCCCAGATGGTGAGAGGGCATAGGCCAGGCTGCCCCCCCCCCCCCAAGTGCACAAATGTTTGTGCACCACCGGGCCTCTAGTTGGTGTATAAAAATATTTTTGGTTTCTGGGTGTTAATTTTGTAATCTGCTACTCTTGACAAATTTATTTATTAAATGTAGGAGTCTTAGGGTTTTCTATGTACAATATCATGTCATCTGAGAATAATAACAGTTGTACTTACTCTTTTCCAATTTGAATGCCTTTCCTTTTTTCTTCTTGTCTGATCGTTATGGCTAGCACTTCCAGTACAACATCAAACAGAAATAGTGAGAGTTGGTTATCTTTCTTTTTCCTGTTCTTACGGGAAATGGTTTTAGTTTTTACCCACTGAGTATGATGTTGGCTGTGGGTTTGTCATATAAGGGTTTTATTATGTTGAGGTATGATCCTTCTATTCCCACGTTATTAAGGGTTTTTATCAAGAAAGGGTGTTGGATTTTATCAAGTGCTTTTTCTGCTTCAATTGATATGATCATGTGATTTTTGTCTTGCAATCTGTTAATATGCTGTATCACATTTATTGATTTGCAAATATTATATCAGCCTTGTATTACTGGAAAAAGTCCTTCTTTATTATGTTACTAGGGGCCCGGTGCACGAAATTCGTGCACTGGGTGTGTGTGTGCGGGGGGGAGTGTCCCTCAGCCCAGCCTGCCCCCTCTCACATACTGGGAGCCCTCAGGCGTTGACCCCCATCACCCTCCAATTGCAGGATCGGCCCCTTGACCAGGCCTGACGCCTCTGGCCTAGGCGTCCGGTACGGGCAGCGGGGACCCGCAGCTGCAGCGGCCCCACGATCGTGGGCTTCGCTTTAGGCCCAGGCAAGGGACCGCTAGCTCCCGGGACTGCCAGCTTCGACCGTGCCCAGCTCCCATCACTGGCTCCACCCCTACTTCCTGCTATCACTGGCCAGGGCGGAAAAAGCACCTGATTCTCCAATCATGGCTGGGGGGCAGGGCAAAGGCGGCCCCAGGGCCGCCTTTGCCCTGCCCCCCAGCTCTTAGCTGCCCCCTGGGTTTCCAATCACTGTCAGTGGCAGGGGGCTTCTTCCTGCTTTCCCTTTCGCCTCCTTGCATTGGGCCTACGTATGCAAATTAACCGCCATCTTGTTGGCAGTTAACTACCAATCTTAGTTGGCAGTTAATTTGCACATAGCCCTGATTAGCCAATGAAAAGGGTAGCTCGTACGCCAATTACCATTTTTCTCTTTTATTAGTGTTGATATGAACTTTTTAATGTACTGCTGGATCTGATTTTCTAATATTTTGTTGAGGATTTTAGTAGCTATGAAATATGGATCAGGATATTGGCCTGTAATTCTCTTTCTTTGTAATGTCGTTATCTGATACTGGCATCATAGAAAGAACGCTGAAGTATTCCTACCTCTTGAATTTTTTGAGAAGGATAGGTGTTAGTTTTTTGAATATTTGGTAAGATGAGTGGATTAAAAACCTGTGGTACATCTATACAATGAAATACTACGCTGTGGTAAAAAAGAAGGAGTTCTTACCATTTGCAACAGCATGGATGGAACTGGAGAGCATTATGCTAAGTGAAATAAGCCAGCCAGAGGAAGATAAATATCACCTGATCTCACTCATTTGTGGAATATAATGAACAAAAACAGATCCAGAGACAGAGAAGCATCAATCAGACCATCAAACCTCAGCGGGAAGGTAGGGGAGGGTGGGGGTAGTGGGGAGAGATCAATCAAAGGATTTATGTGCAAGCATATAGGCCTAACCAATGGACACAGACAACAGGGGAGTGAGGGCATGAGTGGGGAGGATGGGGGGTAATGTGGGGATAAAGACACATAACTTAATCAATAAAAACATTAAAGTAAAAAAAAAAAATTCCCGAGTGCGCTGGGGTCCAACCCCAGCAGGTCCAGGGGTCCCCAAAGGTGTGGATGGAGTCAGCGAAGAAGGAATGACACAGAGACAGCGTTCAGTTGATCAGCAGCCTAGCCAGGATCTCTAGCCAAGTTCTGGTCAGGATCTCCAGCAAAGTTCTGATTAGGATCTCCAGCCACGTTCTGTGTCCATGTTCTCTTGCTAGGTTCTCCAGCCAGGTTCTGTAGCCATGTTCCCTCGCTAGGTTCTCCAGCCAGGTTCTGTCCAGGTTCTCCAGCCAGGTTCAGTCACCAGGTTCTAGTCAGGTTCTCTTGCCATGTTCTATCCAGGTTCTGTAGCCAGGTTCTGTCTCTAGGTTCTTCAGCCATGTTCTCTCGCTAGGTTCTGTCTCTAGGTTCTGTCTCCAGTTTCTGTCCAGGATCTTTTGCCATGTTCTCTCACTAGGTTCTGTCTCTAGGTTCTGTCTGCAGTTTCTGTCCAGGATCTTTTGCCATGTTCTCTCGCTAGGTTCTGTCTCTAGGTTCTGAGGCCAGTTTCTGTCCAGGATCTTTTGCCATGTTCTCTCCAGCAAAGTTCTTCTGTCTCTAGGTTCTGTGTAGGTTCTGTGTCTAGGTTCTGTGTCCTGTTGTCTCGTTACATCTGTATTTATACCAGTTGATTCCAATCCTATCAATCTCTATTCCAAAGGTTAGGGTGTTTCTTATCTCCATTCCAGGGAGTAAAGATTATGTAGCTTAAGCATGATTGTTCGTAGTTAAAGTGGTTAATTACCCACCTGGCACTTAGTTAAGGGGTTTTATTCCCTCCCTAACTTCAGGGGAAAATCCCTACCTGGGGAAACAACCTTTATCAGAGAGGTGACCTTGGTTAAAACACATAGTGCCAAGAAGGTGAGCAAACATATTAAGAATAGTATGCCATATATGCCAGGTCCCTTGAAACAGCAAGCCCCCCGGCACGAGTGAAACTGTCTGGACCAGGATTTATGTTTGTTGGAAGTTTATTATTACTAGAGGCCTGGTGCACAAATATTTGTGCACTTGGTGGAGGGGGGGTGTTCCCTCAGCCCGGCCTGTGCCCTCTCGCTGTCTGGGACCCCTGGGGGGATGACCACCTGCTGGCTTAGGCCCGTTCCCCAGGGAACGCGCCTAAGCTGGCAATCATACATCCCTCTGGCAGCCCGGGAACCTTCAAGGGATGTCCACTTACCAGCGGGGAGCAGACCCAAGCTGCAGTCAGACATCCTTAGTGCTCCCACCACCCCCGCTATACTGGCAGCAGTCAGTCTTGCTTGTGGCTGAGCAAAACTCCCACTGTGGGAGTGCACTGACCAGTAGGGGGCAGCTCCTGCATTGAGCGTCTGCCCCCTGGTGGTCAGTGTGTGTCATAGTGACCAGTCATTTCCATTCATTCTGCTGTTAGGGTCAGTTTGCATATTACCCTTTTATTATATAGGATAGAGGCCTGATGCATTGGTGAGGGCTGGCTGGTTTGCCCTGAAGGGTGTCTCGGATCAGGGTGGGGGTCCCGCTTTTGTGCCTGGCCAGCCTGGGTGAGGGACTGATGCTGTTTGCAGGCTGGTCAACCATCCCCCAGTGGGGACCCTCACCCCATGGAGGTTTGGCCAGTCTGGGTGAGGGGCTGAGGGCCGTTTTCTGGCTGGCCAAGCCCCCCGGCTATGGAAGTTCCCAGCCTCTCCTTTTTTTCTTAATTTCTTTTTTATTTTGGGATTTATTTACCTTCTATAATTGAAACTTTGTTCCCTTCAGTGGAGCTCATTGCTGGCTGGCCGTGGCAGGCGGGAAGCTTGGCTTCCTCCATCACTGGACCAACCAAGCCTTCTGCTTGCTCCAGCTCCGTGGCCACGGCCGGCTGATAGCAGGTATCTGGGATTTATTTATCTTCTATAATTGAAACTTTGTTTCCTTCAGTGGAGCTCAGAGCTGGCCATGGCAGGCGGAAAGCTTGGCTTCCTCCATAACTGGAGCAACCAAGTCTCCTCCTTGTTCCAGCTCTGTGACTGCCGGCCGCCATCTTGGTTGGATTAATTTGCATATAGTCACTCTGATTGGCTGGTGGGCATGGCTTAAGGCATAGTGTAGGTACGGTCAGTTTGCATGTTTGTCTTTTATTGGATTAGATTACTGCTTCATTATTATCAGTAATTATCAGCCTATTCAGGAAAATTCTTCCTGATTGAGTTTTAGAAAATGGTAGTTTTTTAGGAATAAGTCCATTTCATCTAGGTTGTCCAGTTTTTTTGAATATAGTTGTATATAGCATTTTTTTTTTATGATCCTTTGTATGTGGAGTCAGTTGTTACTTCATCTCTTTCATTTCTGATTTTGTTTATTTGGGTCCCCTCTTTTTGCTTCTTGGTGAGCCTGGGTAGAGGTTCATCAGTCTTGTTTATCCTTTCAAAGAACCAGCTCTTAGTTTCATTGATCTTTTGTATTGGTTTTTATTTTTTGGTATCTATATTATTTATTTCCTCTCTGATCTTTATTATTTCCTTCCTTCTACTTACTCTGGGCTTTTCTTATTGCATTCTTCCAAATTCTTTAAGTGTAGGGTTCGATAATTTAAGTTTTTTTTATTTGTTTGTTTTTTAGGTAGGCCTGTAGTGCTATGAGCTTCCCTCTCAGGACTGCTTTCACTGTGTCCTATAGGTTTTGGATTGTTGTGTTTTTATAGTCATTTGTTTCCCCGGTGTTTTTTATTTCCTCTTTGATCTCTTGGTGATCTATTCATTTTTTAATAGCATGCTATTTAGCCTCCCGGTGTTGGATTATTTTTGAATATTTTCATTGTGGTTGATTTCTAGTTTTATGCTATTATGATCTGAGAAGATGTTTGATATGATTTCAGTCTTTTTTTATTGGCAGAGATTTAGTTTGTGTCCTGATATGTGGTCGATCTTTGAAAATGTCCCTTATGTACTCGAGAAGGATATACATTCCATAGCTTTGGGGTGAAATGTTTTGAAGGCGATTAGTTCCATCAGAACTAGTGAGTCATTTAGGATTGCTATTTTCTTGTTGAATTTTTGTCTAGAGGATTTATCCAGTTTGTCAATGGGGTATTAAAGTCCCCTACTATGGCCCAGGCCGGCTTGGCTCAGTGGATAGAGCGTCAGCCTGCGGACTGAGGGGTCCCAGGTTCAGTTCTGGCCAAGGGCACATGCCTGGGTTGCGGGCTCGATCCCCAGTGGGGGGCGTTCAGGAGGCAGCCTATCCATGATTTTCTCTCATCATTGATGTTTCTGTCTCTCTCTTCTCCCTTCCTCTCTGAAATCAATAAATATATTTAAAAAAAAATAAAGTCCCCTACTATGATTGTATTGTTGTCAATTTCACCCTTAAAATCTTTCAGAAGGTTTGTGTTTTTTTGTTTGTTTGTTTGTTTGTTTATATTTGGGTGCTCCTGTATAAGTATTGCTACCCTAGATTTTTTTCATTTCCATTTCCCTGAAAGATATTTTCCCATCCCTTCACTTTCAGTCTGTGTGAGTTCTTTGTTCTGAGATGAGTCTCTTGTACACAGAATATATATGGGATATGTTTTCTTATTCAGCCACACTATGTCTTTTGACTGGAGCCTTTTATCCATTTACATTTAAGGTTATTATTGACAGGTACTTATTTGTTGCCATTTTTAATTTTTATGCTTTTGTTTTACCCTCTCCTTTCTATTTCTTCTTACAGCAGTCTCTTTAGGATTTCTTGCATTGCTGATTTGCTAGTAAACTCTTTTTGCCTTTGTTTGACTGTGAAGCTCCTGATTTCACTTTCAATTTTGAATGGTAGCCTTACTGGGTAGAGTAGTTTTGGATTTAATCCCTTGCTTTTCATTACTCTGTATACTTCCTGCCACTCCCTTCTGGTCTAAAGTTGCAGTATTCTGTTTTGTAAATGTACCACAGCTTTTTTATTCACTCTGATAGACTCTTTCCAGATCTTAGCTATTGTAAATTCTGCTGTGAACAAAGGGTGCATATATGTTTTCTGATTGGTGTTTCAGTCTTCTTAAGATATATTTCTAGAGATGGGATCGCCGAGTCAATTGGCAGTTCCATTTTTAGATTTTTGAGCAATCTCCATACTGTTTTCCATAATTGGTGGGTCTGCTTTCCCACCAGCAGTGAACTGGTGTTCATTTATTTTTGGTAGTCATTTTGGCAGGTATGAGGTGGAACCTCATTATTGTTTATATTTTTTTTTTGGTTTAAGCTAATGTTGTTTCCAGTGAGTTCCTTGTAGTTCTCATCAAGTTTCTTGCAGTCCTTGCTGAATTGTTTGATAATCTCCAACCCATTATTTTGCACCTTGTGATAAATTGTTTCTTCCATTTCATTTAGTTCTTGTTCTGGAGATGTTTCATTTTCTTTTTCCTTTTTTATTTTTTTATAATTCTTCATTGTTTAAAGCAGCAGTCGCCAACCTTTCAGACCTCATGGACCACTAAATTCATAATTTTAAATCCTGGAGGCCGCTAATATTATTTTTTACAAATATGTTTGTAAAATAATGATCAGAGAACTTCCTTATTAATATGAAAGACATTTATTTAATAGAACAACAGTATACTTATTTAATCATAACAAAATCTCCAAAGGTTGTTTAATTGTAACAAATTTATTAAAGTTTAATTTTTATGAAATAATTGAAACTTCTTTAAGTATTATACATTTTCAGAGTGTGATATTTGCTCCTGTTTGTTTGAAATTATTTTATGTGATATTACTGCAAGATGGAGAACCGTATTTATTTCAAGCCGAGACAAATAACGTTTTAATTGCTGTGACATGAAATTTTTTTTGCACACATATATTGTTGAAAAATGAATCAAAAATTTCATTGCTTTTTCACTCAGCAATAGGGGTACTCACTTTTCATGGAGATCCAAAAATGAGGTCTTGATAAAGATGACTGGAATTTACCTTTGAGAATGTATTGGATGATAGACATTCATGCTTAAATTGCTATCTTCAATGTTTGCTGCAAATGGATCTGTTATCCACTATTGCCATGTCTGGGATCTTCTTTTTTTGGGTAATAATGACCAAAAGATTCTGTGAGTGATTGTAAGTGCAGTTGAACAATGGTTACCACCAGCTGGTTGACGTCCTTCTCTCTCATATATTCATCAAAGTTTAAAAACATTTGCAGATCTTGTTCAGTCAACTGCGTTTGCCACAGTAGTACTTTCTTTTGAAAAGCATCCATTTTACCTTGTAGTGTGAACACATCCTTAAGTTGGCCTTGCAAGGATATGTTTAGTTCACTTCACAGTGAAAAAATATCTGCCAGGTATGCAAACTTGGCTACCCACTCATCGTTCTGAGAAGGGTTCTTGTAATTTTGGATAATTTTGCTGCTGGAAAAATATTTTGACTTCACGCAGGCAAACAGTCCACTTTGTATCTTGCCCCTCGACAGCCATCTTACCTCAGCGTGAAGAAGAAGGTGAGTATACTGGGAACACATTTCTTCGCAAAGTGCTTCAAATATTCAAGAATTGAGCACTTTGTTTGAATACTTTGTATAGTTCTGGGACATTTTTTTGCCGAAAGTTGCTCGTGATGTATAATGCCATCTATAGGTAGACAAAATGTCTGGGTGACCAACATTTTTCACCTTTGCAACAATTCCTGAAAGATGTCCAGTCATGTTTGTGGCACCATCTGTATATATATCCCAATACATTTTTTTCCATTCAATTTGTGTTCCAGGAATATTAAGTGCTTCAAAAATCTCAAAGCTAGTTGTTAAACCTGGCAAGTTGAGCGAACAAAGTAGTTCTTCCTGTAACTCTCCTACACACTCAACCCTCACAAAACACAGGGTAAATGCCTTGTTACTTATGACTGTTGATTTGTCAATTGAATTGAATAAAATGGTGAAACACCATTTTTATTACTTGATTTTCAAGATCTTTTTTTTTCCTCTAATTAATCCCTTTTTATTTATTTATTTTTTAATTTTATTTTATTGCTTACGGTCTTACAAAGGGTATTACATATGTGTCCCCTTTTCCCCCCCGCCCTTGACAATCCCCTGGCCTCCCCAACCCCCCAGTGTCTTATGTCCATTGGTTATGCTTATATGCATGCATACAAGTCCTTTAGTTGATCTCTTACACCCCTCCATCCTGCCCCCCACCTCTCCCTGGCCTTCCCAATACAGTTTGACAATCTGAGATTGCTCTGCCTCTGTATCTATTATTGTTCAAAAGTTTATAATGGTCTCTATTATCCATGAATGAGTGAGATCATGTGGTATTTTTCCTTCATTGACTGGCTTATTTCACTTAGCATAATGCTCTGCAGTTCCATCCATGACGTTGCAAATGGTAAGAGTTCCTTCTTTTTTACAGCAGCATAGTATTCCATCGTGTAGATGTACCACTGTTTTCTAATCGATTCATCTACTGATGGGCACTTAGGCTGTTTCCAGATCTTAGCTATGGTGAATTGTGCTGCTATGAACATATGGGTGCATATATCCTTTCTGATTGTTATTTCTGGTTTCTTGGGATATATTCCTAGAAGTGGGATCACAGGGTCAAATGGGAGTTCCATTTTCAGTTTTTTGAGGAAACTCCATACTGGAACTCCCCCTCCAGTGCATGAATTTCCATGCACTGGGCCTTTAGTAATAATAAAGGGCATGAGACTCCCAACATTCCCTCCTAAATAAAACCAAGCATTCTTTAAACCCACAACTTGAAACAGTCTTTTCAGACTGCAATTAAAATATGGTAATATAGGAGGAAAATTGTGCTTTCTTGGAAACCCATGCTTTTTTAACAGAGTACACCCATGTGGGTTATTTGATTATGATTGTGTGGGAGCTATTTTACAGCTGTGTTGATTGTATATATGAATAGCAGTACAAAAATAATTTTTATGCATAGACATGCAAGTAAATACTGTGCAGTTTAGGACATTCCACTCTAACAGTCATTTTTGCCACTTAACATTTCTTTTTTTAATTAAATCTTTATTGTTCAGATTATTACAGTTGTTTCTATTTTTCCCCCCATAGCTCCCCTCTACCTGGTTTCCACCCCACCCTCTGCTTTTACCTCCCCCCTCCCCTGCACTGTCCTTATCCATAGGTGTACGATTTTTGTCCAGTGTCTTCCTGCACCCCCCACACCTCTTTACCCCTGAGAATTGTCAGTCCACTCCCTTTCTATGCCACTGATTCTACTATATTCACCAGTTTATTCTGTTTGTCAGATTTTTTATTCACTAGATTTTTAGATTCACTTGTTGATAGATATGTATTTGTTGTTCATAATTTTTATCTTTACCTTTTTCTTCTTCCTCTTCTTAAAGAATACCTTTCTGCATTTCATATAATACTGGTTTGGTGGTGATGAACTCCTTTAGCATTTTCTTATCTGTGAACCTCTTTATCTGACCTTCAATTCTGAATGATAGCTTTGCTGGGTAAAGCAATCTTGGTTGTATGTTCTTGCTATTCATCACTTTGAATATTTCTTGCCACTCCCTTCTGGCCTGCATAGTTTCTGTTGGGAAATCAACTGACAATGGTACGGGTACTCCCTTGTAGGTAACTAACTGTTTTTCTCTTGTTGCTTTTAAGATTCTCTCTTTGTCTTTTGCTCTTGGCATTTTAATTATGATGTGTTTTGGTGTGGTCCTCTTTGGATTCCTTTTGTTTGGGGTTCTCTGCACTTCCTGGACTTGTAAGTCTATTTCTCTCACCAGGTAGGGGAAGTTTTCTGTCATTATTTCTTCAAATAGGTTTTCAATATCTTTCTCTCTCTCTTCTTCTGGCACCCCCGTAATTTGGATGTTGGTACACTTGAAGCTGGCCCAGAGGCTCCTTACACTATCTTCATATTTTTGGATTCTTTTTTCATTTTGCTTTTCTGGTTGGGTGTTTTTTGCTTCTTTGTATTTAATCTTTGACTTGATTCTTGTGATCCTCTAGTCTGCTGTTGGATCTCTGTATAATATTCGTTATTTTAGTCAGTGTATGCTTAATTTCTAGTTGTGCTTTTTTCATATCCTTGAGGGTCTCACTAGATTTCTTGAAGGTCTCATTAAGTATATCGGCGGTTTCTAGAAAATTCTTGAAAAACCTTAAGAGTGTGGTTTTGAACTCTATATCCAGTCATTTGCTTACCTCCATTTCTGTCATTTGTGACCTGTTTCTTTGTCTCTGCATTTTGGCTGCTTCCCTTTGTTGATAGAGTGGCTTTGTGTGCTTGGTGTACTATATGGCTCATTAGCTCAGCCTCTCCAATTACCTGAGGTAGACACTCTTGGTGCACCCCTTTGTGGGCTTTGTGCACAGTCTTGTTGTAGCTAAGCCTTGATTGTTGTTGGTATCAGTGGGAGGAATTGACCTCCAGGCCAACTTATGTGAGATTCAGCTGTGTCTATGGTGGGAGAATACCATTATGTGCAAGACTTGCTTCATTGGGGCTTTGGTGCTCTCTGAGTCTGCACCCTGAGTGTGTCCCTTATGGATCTGAGGAGTTGTAATCTGGATGGTCCCACTCTGACCACTGGGTACACTGGCTCTTGGATCTCTAAGGAAGTGCTAATTTAGCCTCTGCCTAATGCTACCCAGGAGAAGCTACAGAGAGATATTCAGATTCCTCTTCTTTGTTTGGTGTTTGGAGGTGCCCAGATGAGGCCCAGCTGTGAAGCAATGCAAGCTGCTGTGGGGCCTTGGGCCTTCTTTTGGATATTCTGGGTCTCTCTGACCCAGCTGCAGTTTGTTAGGTAATTTTAGATTGCAAAGGGCCAGGTCTTTCATATGCAAAAGCCTCTGTGTACAGCTTGGGTGGGGCTGGGTCTTAGGGGATCAACAGGGCTGAGCAAATAGCTAATTCTCATCCTCAGCCCTGCGCTAAGAGGGCCCGGGTCTCAGTGTCCTGTGGTAATCGCTGCAAGCACCTCTGAGAGAAAGCCGCCTTCAAGTTCCGCCTGCTGACAGACAGTCCAGTTTCTTCCCGTATGAGTCTGGGTTCCCAGAGACTCGCCCAGAACTGGAGTTCAGAGCAGTCAGGATTTTGTGACTCCCTCCGGATTGAAAAAGACAACCATGTCCTCAGTTGCCAGCCCTTCCCATGTGTGCCTCTGTACCTCAGCACTTTACTTACGCGCCTCCTCTCAGTCTCAGTGTGCTTTTCCCTTTCCTTCTAGTTGTAGAATTTCCACTCAGCCAGCCTTCCTGTGGTTCTGGATGATGTCCGTTTTGTCTCATAGTTGTATTTTTGAAGTGGTTGTGCAAGGCAGCAATTTCAGTTGTTTACCTATGCCGCAATCTTGGTTTCTCTGCCACTTAACATTTCAATATTTATTTATTTCATACTAGAGGCCCAGTTCACAAAATTCCCTAGGGTGCCTAGCAATCAGGGACAATCAGGGCCTTCAGCTGCCAGATGGGGCCATCCTTCTGTCTGTTGGACAGGGCCTCCCTTCATCCTCACCACCCCTTGGTTGTCAGCACACGTCATACTGGGTGATAGAACTCCCAGACTCTTGGTCAACCCCCCATGGGGACACTTTGCATATAAGCCTCTTTTTTTGACTTTGTGGATAATATTTTTTTTTATTTATTGCTTAAAGTATTACAAAGGGTATTACATATGTGTCCATTTTATCCCCCCGCCCTAGAGAGTCCCCTCGCCTCCCCTATCCCCCAGTGTCTTATGTCCATTGGTTATGCTTATATCCATGCATACAAGTCCTTTAGTTGAACTCTTACCCCCCTACCTCCTGCCCCCCAACCCTCCCTGGCCTTCCCGCTGCAGTTTGACAATCTGTTTGAGGCAGCTCTGCCTCTGTATCTATTATTGTTCAAAAGTTTATAATGGTCTCTATTATCCATGAATGAGTGAGATCATGTGGTATTTTTCCTTCATTGACTGGCTTATTTCACTTAGCATAATGCTCTCCAGTTCCATCCATACCGTTGCAAATGGTAAGAGTTCCTTCCTTTTTAGAGCAGCATAGTATTCCATCGTGTAGATGTACCACAGTTTTCTAATCCATTCATCTACTGATGGGCACGTAGGCTGTTTCCAGATCTTAGCTATGGTGAATTGTGCTGCTATGAACATAGGGGTGCATATATCCTTTCTGATTGGTGTTTCTGGTTTCTTGGGATATATTCCTAGAAGTGGGATCACAGGGTCAAATGGGAGTTCCATTTTCAGTTTTTTGAGGAAACTCCATACTGTCTTCCATAGTGGCTGCACCAGTCTGCATTCCCACCAGCAGTGCACAAGTGTTCCTTTTGCTCCACATCCTCTCCAGCACTTGTCGTTTGTTGATTTGTTGATGATAGCCAGTCCGACAGGTGTGAGATGGTACCTCATTCTTGTTTTGATTTGCATCTCTTGGATGATTAGTGACTTGGAGCATGTTTTCATATGTCTCTTGGCTTTCTGAATGTCCTCTTTTGAAAGGTGTCTGTTTAGGTCCTTTGCCCATGTTTTGATTGGATTGTTTGTCTTCCTTTTGTTAAGTTGTATGAGTTCCCTATAAATTTTGTAGATTAGGCCCTTATCAGATATGACATTGGCAAATATGTTTTCCCACGCAGTGGGTTTTCTCGCTGTTTTGTTGATGGTTTCTTTTGCTGTGCAGAAGCTTTTTATTTTGATGTAGTCCCATTTGTTCATTTTCTCTTTAGTTTCAAGTGCCCTAGGAGCTGTTTCAGTGAAGAAATTGCTTCGGCATATGTCTGCGATTTTGTTGCCTTTGGATTCTTCTAGAATTTTTATGGTTTCCTGTCGTACATTTAAGTCCTTTATCCATTTTGAGTTTATTTTTGTGTATGGTGTAAGTTGGTGGTCTAGTTTCATTTTCTTGCATATATCTGTCCAATTTTCCCAACAACATTTATTGAAGAGACTATCTTGGCTCCATTGTATGTTCTTGCCTCCTTTGTCAAATATTAATTGAGAATATTGGTTCGGGCCGATTTCTGGGCTCTCTATTCTATTCCATTGATCTATATACCTATTCTTATGCCAGTACCAGGCAGTTTTGAGAACAGTGGCTTTGTAATACAACTTGATATCTGGTATTGAGATCCCACCTACTTTGTTCTTTTTCAGGATTTCTGCAGCTACTCGGGGTCTTTTTTTATTCCAGATGAATTTTTGGAGAGTTCGTTCTAGATCTCTGAAGTATGCTGTTGGTATTTTAATGGGAAGTGTGTTGAATTTATAGATTGCTTTGGGTAGTATGGACATTTTAATGATGTTGATTCTACCAATCCATGAACACGGTATGTTCTTCCATCTGTTTATGTCTTCCTCTATCTCTTTTTTCAACATCCTGTAGTTTTCTGAGTAGAGGTCTTTTACCTCTTTAGTTAAGTTTATTCCTAGGTAGCTTAATTATTTTGTGCGATGGTAAATGGGATTGTTTTTATAATCTCTCTTTCTGAAAGTTCACTATTGGTGTATAGAAATGCCTCAGATTTCTTGGGGTTAATTTTGTATCCTGCTACATTGCCAAATTCATGTGTTAAGTCTAGTACCTTTGTGATGGAGTCTCTAGGGTTTTCTATGTATAATTTCATGTCATCTGCAAATAAGGACAGTTTTACTTCCTCTTTTCCAATTTGGATGCCTTTTATTTCTTCTTCTTGCCTAATTGCAATGGCTAACACTTTCAGTACTATGTTGAACAGGAGTGGTGAGAGTGGGCATCCCTGTCTTGTTCCTGTTCTTAGGGGAAATGGTGTTAGTTTTTGTCCGTTGAGTATGATGTTGGCTGTGGGCCAGTCATATATGGCTTTTATTATATTGAGGTATGATCCTTGTACTCCCACCTTGCTGAGAGTTTTTATCAAAAATTGGTGTTGAATTTTGTCCAATGCTTTTTCTGCATCAATTGATATGACCATGTGGTTTCTTTCTTTCAATTTGTTTATGTGATGTATCACGTTTATTGATTTGCGGATATTGTACCATCCTTGCATCCCTGGGATAAATCCTACTTGGTCATGGTGTATGATCTTTTTGATGTACTGCTGGATCCGATTTTCTAAGATTTTGTTGAGGATTGTGGCATCTATGTTCATGAGGGATATTGGCCTGTAATTCTCTTTCATTGTGCTGTCTTTACCTGGTTTTGGTATTAGGGTGATGCTGGCTTCATAGAATGAGCTTGGAAGTGTTCCTTCCTCTTGAATTTTTTGTAGTAGTCTGAGGAGGATAGGTTTTAGTTCTTCTCTGAATGTTTGGTGAAACTCCCCTGTGAAGCTGTCTGGTCCTGGGCTTTTGTTTGATGGAAGCTTTTTGATGACTGCTTCAATTTCTTCCATAGTTATTGGCCTGTTGAGGTTTTTAGATTCTTCCTGATTGAGTTTTGGAATGTTGTATTTTTCTAGGAATTTGTCCATTTCCTCCAGGTTGTCTAGTTTGTTGGAGTAGAGCTGTCCATAGTATTTTTTAACAATCATTTGTATTTCTTTGGGGTCTGTTGTTATTTCGCCTCTATCGTTTCTGATTTTGTTTATTTGGGTCCTCTCTCTTTTCTTCTTGGTGAGTCTGGCTAGAGGTTTGTCAATCTTGTTTATCCTTTCAAAGAACCAGCTCTTGTTTCCTTGTTTTTCTGTATTGTTTTTTTGGTCTCTATGTCATTTATTTCTGCTCTAATCTTTATTATCTCCTTCCTTCTGCTCACTCTGGGCTTTTCTTATTGCCCCCTTTCTAATTCTTTGAGCTGTAGAGTTAGATGATTTACTACCATTTTTTCTTGTTTGTTGAGATAGGCCTGTAGAGCGATAAACTTCCCTCTCAGGGCTGCTTTCATTGTGTCCCATAGGTTTTGGATTGTTGTGTTTTCATTGTCGTTAGTTTCCAGGATGTTTTGAATTTCTTCTTTGATTTCATTGGTAACCCAATCAATGTTTAATAGCATGCTATTCAGCTTCCAGGTGTTTGAGTATTTTGGGTTGTTTTTATTGTAGTTTATTTCTAATATTATGCCATCGTGGTCTGCGAAGATGCTTTTTATGATTTCAATCTTCTTGAATTTGGGGATACTTTGCTTGTGACCCAATATATGGTCTCTTTTTGAATATGTCTAATGAGCACTTGAATAGAATGTATATTCTGTGGCATTGGGGTGAAGTTTTCTGAAGATGTCGATTATTGCCATCTGATCTAGTGAGTCATTTAGGATTGCTGTATCTTTGCTGATTGTTTGTCTGAGGACTTATCCAGTGCTGTCAGTGGTGTATTAAAGTCCCCTACTATGATTGTATTGTTGTCGATCTCTCCTTTGATATCTTTCAGGATTTTTTTTTTATGAATTTGGGTGCTCCTGCATTGGGTGCATTTATGTTTACCAGGGTTATATCTTCTTGTTGTATTGATCCCTTTAGTATTATGAAGTGGCCTTCCTTATCTCTTGTTATGGCCTTCACTTTGAGGTCTATTTTGTCCGATATAAGTATTGCTACCCCAGCTTTCTTTTCCTTTCCATTTGCCTGAAAGATATTTTTCCATCCTTTCACTTTCAGTCTGTGTTAGTCCCTTCTAATGAGGTGGGTTTCTTGTAGACAGCAGATGTATGGGTTGTGTTTTTTTTATCCACTCAGCCACTCGATGTCTTTTGGTTGGAGCTTTTAGTCCGTTTACGTTTAAAGTTATTATTGAAAGGTACTTGTTTGTAGCCATTTGTTTTTTTGTGTGGCTGTTTTCTTTCTGAGCTTTTTATTTCTTCTTTTTATACCAGTCCCTTTAGCATTCCTTGCATTGCTGGCTTGGTGGTGATAAACTCCCTTAGCCTTTTTTCGTCTGTGAAGCTTCTTATTTCCCCTTCAAGTTTGAATGATAGCCTTGCTGGATAGAGTATTCTTGGATTCAATCCTTTGCTTTGCATCACTTTGTAAATTTCAGTCCATTCTTTTCTGGCCTGATGTGTTTCTGTTGAGAAATCGTTTGATAATCTAATGGGAGATCCCTTGTATGGAACTTTCCGTCTCTCTCTTGCAGCTTGTAAGATTCTCTCTTTGTCCTGAACATTTGCCATGGTAATTATGATGTGTCTTGGTGTGGGTCTTTTCGGGTTCACCTTTTTTGGGACTCTCTGGGCTTGTGTGACTTTTTTCTTCCCCACCTCAGGGAAGTTTTCTGATATTATTTCTTTGAGTAGGTTTTCTAATCCTTGTTCATCTTTCTTTTGTTCTGGCACCCCTATTATTCGTATGTTGTTTAGTTTCATGTTGTCCCAAAGCTCCTTTAGGCTCTCTTCCTGTCTTGTAATTTTTTTTTTCAATTGCAGTACAGTTTGGGTGTGTTTTGCTTCCTTGTCTTCTAATTCACTAATTCGTTCTTCCGCTTCTCCTAGTCTACTATTGATACTTTCAATGGTGTTTTTTATTGCAGCTATATCACTCTTCATTTCTTCTTGGGTCTTGCTAAGTTGTTGATTTTTTCATCTGTTCCTTCTAGCTTCTTCCATATGTTATTGATTTTTTCATCTGTTTCTTCTTGCGTCTTCATAGGTAGTTGATTTTTTCATCTGTTTCTTCTAGCTTCTTGCATAAGTTGTTGACTTTTTCCTCCGTCCAGTTTATGCACTCTAGGACCCTTATTCTGAATTCTTTTTCGGTCATGTTGCATGCCTCTGTATCACTTAGCTGCTTTTCTGGCGAGTCCTCTTTTTCTTTCCTTTGGGGATTTCTTTGTCTACCCATGTTTGATCTCACTGACATATCTAGACGTTGAGTCATTCAGTGGCTGCTCCCTGGGTGGCAGTGACTCCTTGGGCTGTGGTTGCTCTTCGGGCGGTTGCGGTAGTAGCTGCTCCTCAGTAGGCAGCAGCTCTTCTGGTGGGTGCTGTTCACAGCTGTGGTGGCTCTTCTGGCTGGTGGGGGGAGGTTTCATGTACAGCTGCTGTTTCTCAGACAGAGGGTGTGGTGCTCAGGAGGCTGCTGTTGCTCGGATCTGCTGCATTTATTTAAAGGCACAAAATACAACACAACAAGGCACCACGTACCAGGCACTAAACACAAATATATTCACAATATTAATAACCCCAAATAAAGGTGAGCACCCGAATTAAGAGAATTAGGGGATAAGGAAGAAGGAAGAGAAAAAAGAAAAGAAATGTAGGGACCTAAAAAAGGGAGTGCAAAAATTTAATTGGGAAAAAGGAGGGGGGAAAATCAAAGAGAGAAAAGAAGAGAAAAGAAAAAAGAAGAGCGAAAAGAGAGAATGAAGTGGAAGAGGGGAAGAGACTATTAATATGAGGAGAACACTCCTATAGAACCTCCACTAATCCCAACAAATTCCAGCAACAGCTCCCTGGAGATGAATGCAAACTAGAAACAACCAATAATATCAAGAGAGGCAAGGGAAAACAGAAGCACAAAAAGAACCGCGGGGGATGGGAGGGGAAAAACTAGTAGAAAAAAATAAAAATAAAAAGCAAAACAGCCTCACAACAAGTCCTAAAACACACACACACACACACACACACACACACACACACACACAAAACTAAGCAACAACAACAAAAAAAACAATATATTCAACAATCAAGCAAATAGCAACAAAACAATAGAAAGATAAAAGAAGAAAAAAGGTGAAAAATTTTTGGATAGTGAAGAAAGGTAAGGGGTATGTTTATAAAGATTTAGAGCAGTGGATTGGAAGTAGGATATATAAGTAGTGTGAAATTTTGACAGGAGGTAAACAGATGGAATAGGGAAAATCTAGAGCAGGAATAGGATAAGACAAACAGGACAACAAAAGGGGAAAAGTGAGGGAGAGGGTTTTAGCATAGAGGTAAAATTGAGGTAGGGAAAATTGTTGCTAAAGGAACGATGAAAATAGAATGGAGAATACTAATCCCAAAAATAAAATAAAGAGAAAATAAAATGGCACTTTAAAAAATGGTAAAATGGTAGCAGTAATAATACTGGTTAAAAATAAGAATGTAGTAATAAAAGGGTAAAATCAGGTGATGGAAAAAGAAGAAAAAAAATTGGTTTCCTAGTTAAAAGGTGAAAAAAGAAAAAAAAAATTGCAGTAGTGAAGGTCCTTCAGTTCTTCTTCCCGTCAGTCTGGCTCTCCTTAGTCCTGTCAGGTATTCAGGAGAGTGTTGAATTTCCCTGCGATACCCTGTTCCTTTGTGTTGTAAGCCACATTCCTTATTTTAAAGCAGGCCGTATTTGTTTCCCGGACTGTGTTATTTTGTGTTTAGCAAAGAATCAGTTTGTGACTCAGCCTCTGGGTGTCAGTGTTCTGGGGTTGGCCTCTGAGGCTATATGGCTTCTCTATCGCTGGGATTGAAAAATCCCTCTATAAGCCAGATCCTGTTAACTCCCAGGGGACTGATCAGATTATTTTAATCCTTGATCTCGTTCAGGGTGGAATCTGGGTGTGGCTGTGCTCCTTGCCTGGGTGCTAGGTAGGGGAGTCCCACCCTCCGGAGAGAATGGCTGCCCCGATCCTGGGCCCAGGGGTGTCTCAGCACTCAATTCGTTGCCACCTCTCCCGGCCCCCCCTCTCTCCTCAGTCTCTCCCCAGATTCCATTCATCTGCACCTTCTCCCTCTCTTCAGCACAGGTGAGTGTCTGTATCCGGGTTTTCTTATGAACAGGATTCAGTGAAAATAAATAAGCAAACGCCAGCTGCGGAAATGGGGAAGGCTGACTTTCTTACAAGCTCTTCTACTACCGGCACTGCATGGTCTGGTCAGCTCTTCAGGCTGCCCCCTTTAGGCTCAGTCCTCGGTGATCACAGAACCCAGCTCTCAAATCCCCGGGCGGTGCCAGGAATCCTGCGGATCTCCTTTCCCCAGTCAGGGGCTGTGCCTGTCCCAAGGGACGTGGCTGTCTGCCTCGTGGTCTGCCTCTATCCCTCTGTTTCAGAGGTCTGGCCGATTTTCAAGATCTTCAGCCATGTCTTCAATTCTGCATTTGACAGTTTACTTAGTAGCGGAAAAATATCTGCCAGGTATGCAAGCTATTAGCAGACATAGGAATTGCTTTCAGTGTCTGCACCGCCTGCTTTCCCAAAACCTCTTCACAGGCTTGTAACATGCAAGGCTTAATTAATTCTTCTCCAATCAAATACGGCTTTTTATTTTTTGCAATCTGAAGTGCTATCAGATAAGAAGCCTTTAATAAGAATTTATCGTCAACAGTCATTTTTGTTAGAGCAATCACTTGCTTTTGCATATTTTCATGCATTCTTTGAAAATATTCAAGTGGTATTTTAGCTAAATTTGTGTTTTGATTCCAAGTGTCTTTCGAGTTTCGAAGGTTTTATGGCATCATTGGATAAATTCTCAGAACACACCACAAAGCAGCCGTGGATCCAGCTCACTACCAGGTTCTTGAACAAATCCAAATTTCAAGTAGTTCGAATCATATTTTCTTGATACTTGGAGTTTTTTCTTCTCTGCGCTTCCAGTTCAAATGCTCTTTCTAATGGTGCCTGATAAGGACTATGGAGACTCTGATTCATTGGTCAGCTCACGGTTAAGTGAAGTACACATATTACTATTGTTACTATTATCATTATTTACATTATCTTTTGTATTACTAAAGAAATGCAAAATATTTCTTTGCTTTTCTTCACTCATGTGTTTATTTCATTTGAATCTAACAACAAACAAGAAATCATAGTTACTAAAGTCAAAGTATTTGATGCCATTAAATATAACAGTTGAAGAAAATACACAGTTACATACAATACACAAATAAAATAAAACAATCGGATGAGAATCAATAATCGCGGAGCGGGTGACCACTGAAATGGTCAAAACCACACTGAAGCTGTTTGCATCTTTCTTGTTTCCTCCTCTCTCGTTACTAGAAAGAGGAATTCTGGAAATGTACTAGACAGTACATTTTGTGAATTTAGTCCAGTGTAAAGACAAAAATTGTCATTCAGTCAGAATATAAGAATTTCTTAGAATATTTTTTTGTTTTATTATTATTTACTAGAGGCCCGGTGCACGAAATTCATGCAATCTGGGTGGTCCCTCAGCATGGCCTGCACCCTTTTGCAGTCTGGGGAGCAGGCCTAAGCTGGCAGTCAGACATGCTTAGTGCTGGGCTTCTGGCTGAGCAGTGCTCCCCCTGCGGGAGAGCACTGACCACCAGGGAGCAGCTCCTGCATTGAGCGTCTGCCCCCTGGTGGTCAGTGCACATCATAGGGACCAGTTGTTCTGCCGTTCAGTCGATTTGCATATTAGCCTTTTATTATATGGGATTAGGATTAATAAAATATAAAAAATGCCAATAATGTCCAAATTTTTCTACAGACCACCAGTTGGTGACCACTGGTTAGAAGTATTATGTAAGTCTCCTTCTTCCCCATTAACCTCTCCCCAGCTGTTCCCCACGGCCCCAGCCCTAATGTCCCTACTGTCTCTGTCCATTAGTTATGCTCATATGCATGCATACAATTCTTTTTGTTGATCTCGCACCCCCTCACACTCTGCCTTCCCTCATAGGTTAGAAAGTGTGTTCGATGCTTCTATGACTCTGGTTCTATTTTTGTTCATCAGTTTAGGCTGTTTATTATATTCTACAAATGAGTGAGATCATGTGATGTTTATCTTTCTCTGATTGGATTATTTCACCTAGCAGAATGCTCTCCAGGTTCATCCATGCTGTTGCAAATGGTAATAATTCCTTCTTTTTTACAGCAGTGTAGTATTGTGTAGATGTACTATAGTTTTCTAATTCACTCATCTGATAGGCACTTAAACTGTTTTCAAATTGTAGTTATAGTAAATTGTGCTGCAATGAACATAGGAGTGTATATATCCTTTCAGATGGGCATTTCTGTTTTCTTGGGATATATTCCTAGAAGTGGAATCACTGGGTCAAATGGGAGTTCCATTTTTAACTTTTTGAGGAAACTCCGTACTGTCTTCCATAGTGGCTGCACCTCTCTGCATTCTCATTAGCAGTGCATGGGTGTTCCTTTTTCTCTGCATCCTCACCAGCACTTGTCATTTGTTGATTTGTTGATGATAGCCATTCTAACAGGTGTGAGGTACCTCATTGTCTTTTGATTTGCATCTCTTGGATGATTAGTGACTTGGAGCATGTTTTCATATGCTGCTTGACTTTCCTTATGTCTTCTTTCAAAAAGTATCTATTTAGATCATTGCCCATTTTTTTTATCGGGTTGTTGTCTACCTACTGCTAAGTTGCATAAGTTCCCTGTAAATGTTGGAGATTAAACCATTATTGGAGATATCGTTGGCAAATATGTTCTCCCATGCAGTGGGTTTTCTTATTGTTTTGTTGATTGTTTCTTTTGCTCTGCAGAAGCTTTTTATTTTGATACCAGTAGCCCGGTGTACAAAAATCTGTACATTCGTGGGGGGGGGGTCCCTCAGTTATTAAACATTTATTGGCACAACACTGACCACATTGGTGGTGGTGGTGGTCTTGTCAGAATGTGTTATATTATGCACATGAAAATCTATTTAAACAGATTTGATATAGACATTTTCAAAGATGGAAGAATTGTCCCTGTCAACTATTTTAGTTGATTCATATCTTCACTAATTGTCATCATTGCAAAGTTTTCAGTCCCCCCGTATGGAATGCTGGATATATTAGGTCATGCGCTGTCCCTGTCCTTTGTAACCTTTGTTACCTTAAGGATTCTAGTTTTCCATTTATATGTTTAAGTACTAACCTTAAAAATGTCAGCTTTTAACACTGCTCTCTCTGTTCTGTATCCTTCCGATGAAAAGTGGAGTTGGGTTGCAGCACAGGAGAGAAATTCAGAAGAAGAATATTGAAGTAAGGACTGCAGTAGGAGAAGCGGGAACCTATTTCCCTGGCCACAGGTATTGGTGTCCTGGACCACAGGGCTGGCAGCTTCTCCGGGTGGCTGCAGCCTGAGACCTTGGGCGGGTGGCTTGTCTGTCTCCTGGGGTGCAGCCAGCCGCAGGCGCTGGTGCCTGGACCAAAGGTGGGCGGCTTCTTCTTCTGGCAGCTTCTTTTTCTTCTGTGCTTCCAGGAAGGGCAGTCAGTTATGTGTATATGTGTGTGCATGCAAACATAGGTGTGTACACGTGTGTATGTGGAAATCTGCTGGGCAAGTCAAAACCATAGAAGAGTTGCCCCCTATCTCTTGAATCTTCCAGAGATATCCCCCACTTTTTTATTCTATCACTATTGGAGAGTCAGTATTTGCAGCCAGCCAGCCAGTAACTCTCTCAGTGTCTGTTTCTGACTTCTTTCCCTGTCTTCCAACCCCTAATCATATTTCCACGTGGATGCATCATATTTACTCCCAATGTGCTGTATAGAGAAGGAGTCAGGATGCCATCTTCTAATGAATAGTACTCAATAACAAACCAATTGCATTTTAGTTGGGCAATGCCCCTACCCACCCTTCAAATCCCTTCCACCATGCATTTCTGTTTCCCTTTTTGTTTGTTGGATTGTTCTGCTGCTCCTTCTCCTCACCCCACCACCCTTAGATCGTAATGTAAAATTCTTTTACATGTCAAGAAATTATTAAAAATACAGGTACTCTGAAAAAAAATACAGGTAGTTCTCCGATCACCAGCGGGGGGTGGAGGCGGGGGGCAGGGAAGAGGCGGCTGCTGGCTGCCCATGATCTATGTGGCAGCATGTAGAGGCCAGGACCCGGTCTCATGGGTTTTACCCATGCAGTTTGAAAGGTGTTCGCGATCTATGTGGTGGCCAGGACCCGGTCTCGGGGTTTTACCCAGGCAGTTTGAAAGGTGCTTGCGATCTACGTGGCAGTCAGGACCCAGTCTCATGGGGTTTGCAGTTTGAAAGATGCTCGCGATCTATGTGGTGGCTAGGACCCAATGTCAGGGGGTTTTACCCATGCAGTTTGAAAGGTGCTCCGGATCTATGTAGGGGTCAGGGCCGCCTCTTCCCTGCCCCGCCCGGCTTCTCTGATCACCGATCACCAGTGGGGGCGGGACAAAGACGGCCCGGTTCTCTGATGGCCCTGCCACCCGGCTCTTGCCTGCCGCCTGGGTTTCTGATCACCCTCAGCGGCAGGCACGTTTCGCCTCCCAGCATTGCGCCTACATATGCAAATTAACCACCATCATTGTTGGTGGTTAACCGCCATCTTTGTTGGCAGTTAATTTGCATATTGCCCTGATTAGCCAACGGGAAGCGTAGCGAAGATACAGTCAATTCCCATGTTTGTCTATTATTAGATAGAATAGTCCAATTTGTTTATTTTCTCTTTAGTTTCCATTGCCCTAGGAGCCGTGTCAGTGAAAATATTGCTTCAGCATATATCTGAGATCTTGCTGCCTGTGGATTCTTCTAATATTTGTATGGTTTCCCATCTTACGTTTAAGTCTTTTATCCATTTTGAGTTTATTTTTGCATATGGTGTAAGTTGGTGGTCTAGTTTCATTTTATTTTTTAATATATTTTATTGATTTTTTACAGAGAGGAAGGGAGAGAGATAGAGAGTTAGAAACATCGATCAGCTGCCTCCTGCACATCTCCTACTGGGGATGTGCCCGCAACCCAGGTACATGCCCTTGACCGGAATCGAACCTGGGACCTTTCAGTCCGCAGGCGAACGCTCTATCCACTGAGCCAAACCGGTTTTGGCTAGTTTCATTTTTTTTTGCATGTGTCTGACCAACTTTCCCAGCGCCATTTATTGAAGATACTGTCTTGACCCCATTGTATGTTCTTGCCTCCTTTTTCAAATACGAATTGAGCATAGTGGTTTGAGTCAATTTCTGGGTTCTCTATTCTATTCCATTTGTCTATATGTCTGTTCTTGTGCCAGTACCAGACAGTTTTGAGAAAAGTGGCTGTGTAATACAGCTTGATATCTGGTATTGAGGTCCTTCCTACTTTGTTCTTTTTCAGGATTGATGCAGCTATTTGGGGTCTTTTTTTTTTATTCCAGATGAATTTTTGGAGAGTTCTTTCTAGATCTGTGAAATATGTCATTTGTATTTTAATGAATTCATAGATTGCTTTGGGTAGTATGGACATTTTAAAAATGTTGATTCTACAGATCCATGAACACAGTATATTCTTCCAACTATTTATGTCTTCCTCTATCTCTTTTTTCAATGTCTTGTTTTCTGAGTACAGGTCTTTTATTAAGTCTAATAATTTTTAGTAGAGTCTTTAGGATTTTCTATGTACAATATCATGTCATCTGAGAATAAGGACAATTTTAGTTTTTCTTTTTCAAGTTGGATGCCTTTTATTTCTCCTTGTCTGATTGCTATGGCTGGTACTTCTAGTACTATGTTGAACAGGAGTGGTGAAAATGGGCATCCCTGTCTTGTTCCTGTTAAAGGGAAATGGTTTTAGTTTTTGCCCATTGAGTATGATGTTGGGTGTATGTTTTTCATATAAGGCTTTTATTATGTTGAGGTATGATCCTTCTAGTCCCACTTTGCTGAGCATTTTTATCAGAAAAGGATGCTGGACTTCATCAAATGTCATCTCTGCATCAATTGATAAGATTATGTGATTTTTGTCTCTCTGTTTGTTTATGTGATGCATCACCTTTATTGACTTGTGGATATTGTACCAGCCTTGCATTTCAGGAATAAATGCCACTTGGTCATTGTGTATAATTTTTCTAATGTAATGCTGGATTCGGTTTGCTAGAATTTTGTTGAGGATTTTAGCATCTTTGTTCATCAGGGATTTTGGCCTGTCATTCTCTTTCTTTGTGGTGTCTTTATCTGGTTTTGGAATTAGGGTGATGCTGGCTTCATAGAATGAGCTTGGAAGAATGCCTACCTCTTGAATATTTTGGAATAGTCTGAGAAGGATTGGTTTTAGTTTTTTTTTGAATGTTTGGTAAAACTCCCCTGTGAAGCCGTCTGGTCCAGAGCTTTTGTTTGCTGGAAGCATTTTGATTATTCTTTCAATTTCATCTGTAGTTATCAGCCTATTCAGGTTTTTTATTCTTTCTAATTGAGTTTTGGAAGCTTGTATTTTTCTAGGAATGTGTTTATTTCGTCGAGGTTGTCCAGTTTTTTGGAGTAGAGTTGTTTGTAGTATTTTTTTTTTCAATCCTTTGTATATCAGTAGGGTCAGTTGTTACTTCTCCTCTTTCATTTCTGATTTTGTTTATTTGGGTCCTCTCTCTTTGTTTCTTGGTGAGCCTGGCGAGAGGTTCATCAATCTTCTTTATCCTTTTAAAGAACCAGCTCATGGTTTCATTGATCTTTTGTATTCTTTTTTTTTTGGTCTTATGTCATTTATTTCTGCTCTGATCTTTATTATTTCCTTCTTTCTGGATACTGTGGGCTTTTTGTTTTTGTTGTTGTTCTAATTCTTAAGTTGCAAGGTTAGATGATTTATTACCAGTTTTTCTTGTTTTTTAAGGTAGGCATTTAGAGCTATGTACTTCCCTCTCAGGGCTGCTTAATTATGTCCCATGGATTTTGGATTGTTGTATTTTTATTGTCATTTGTTTCCAGGATGCTTTTTATTTCTTCTTTGATCTCTTTGGTAACCCAATCATTGTTTAATAGGATGCTATTTAGTCTCCAAGTGTTTGATTTTTTTTTTTACATTGTTTTTTTAAATATATTTTTCATTGATTTAGATATTACATATGTGTCCTTATCCCCATGTTACCCCCGACCCCCCACCCCCCGCTAATGCCCTCACCCCCCTATTGTCCGTATCCATTGGTTAGGCCTATATGCTTGCATATAAGTCCTTTAGTTGATCTTTCCCCCTTACTCCCACCCTCCCCTACCTTCCCTCCAAGGCCCGACAGTCCAATCAATGCCTCTCCATCTCTGGATCAGTCCTTGTTAATCAGTTTATGTTGTTTATTATATTCCACAAATGAGTGAGATCATGTGGTATTTACCCTTCTCTGGCTGGCTCATTTCACTTAGCATAATGTTCTCCAGTTCCATCCATACTGTGGCAAATGGTAGGAGTTCCTTTTTCTTCTTCCTCTTCTTAAAGAATCCCTTTCAGCATTTCATATAATGCTGGTTTGGTGGTGATGAACTCCTTTAGCTTTTTCTTATCTGTGAAGCTCTTTATCTGACCTTCTATTCTGAATGATAGCTTTGCTGGATAAAGTAATCTTGGTTGTAGGTTCTTGGTATTCATCACTTTGAATATTTCTTGCCACTTTCTTCTGGCCTGCATGGTTTCTGTTGAGAAATCAGCTGACAGTCGTATGGGTACTCCCTTGTAGGTAACTGACTTTCTCTTGCTGCTTTTAAGATTCTCTCTTTGTCTTTTGCTCTTGGCATTTTAATTATGATGTGTCTTGGTGTGGTCCCCTTTGGATTCCTTTTGCTTGGGGTTCTTTGCACTTCCTGGACTTATAAGTCTATTTCTTTCACCAGGTAGGGGAAGTTTTCTGTCATTATTTCTTCAAATAGGTTTTCAATATCTTTCCCTCTCTCTTCTTCTGGTACACCTATAATTCTGATGTTGGTACGCTTGAAGTTGTCCCAGAGGCTCCTTACACTATCTTCATATTTTTGGATTCTTTTTTCTTTTTCAGTTGGGTATTTTTTGTTTCTTCGTATTTCAAATCTTTGACTTGATTCTTGGGATCCTGTTCTCTGCTGTTGGATCTCTGTATATTATTCTTTATTTCAGTCAGTGTATGCTTAATTTCTAGTTAGTCTTTTTTCATATCCTCCAGTGTCTCACTAAATTTATCGGCGGTTTCCATAAAATTCTTGAAAAACCTTATAAACGTAGTTTTGAACTCTATATCCAGTAGTTTGCTTTCCTCCATTTCTGTCATTTGTGACGTGTTTCTTTGTCTCCGCATTTTTTATGCTTCCCTGTGTTGGTAGAGTGGTTTTGTGTGCTAGGTGTCCTGTAGGGCCCAGTGGCTCAGCCTCCCCAATTACCTAACGTGGACACTCTTGGTGCACCCCCTTATGGGCTTCGTGCACAGTCTTGTTGTAGTTATGCCTTGTTTGTTGTAGGATCACTGGGAGGAATTGACTTCCAAGCCAATTGGCAGTGAGAATCAGCTGTGTCTGCAGTGGGAGAACTTCTGTGCTGAAGACACCCTCCTGGGGCAAGACTTGCTTAAGTGGGGCTTTGGTGCTCACTGAATCTGCCTCCTGAGTGTGTCCCTTATAGATCTGAGGAGTTGTAATCTGGATGTTCCCACTCTGACCACTGGGTACACTGACTCTTGGATCTAAGGAGGTGCTAATTTAGCCTCTGCCTGAGGTTACCCAGCAGAAGCTATGGAGAGATCTACAGATTCCTCTTTTTTGTTTGGGTTTTGGAGGTGCCCAGATGAGGCCCAGCTGTGAAGCAGTGCAAGCTGCTCTGGGGCCTTGGGCTTTTTCTTGGAAGTTCTGGGTCTGTCTGGCCCAGCTGCAATTTGTTAGGTAATTTTCAGGTTGCAATGGGCCAGTGCATTCATATGCAAAAGCCTCTGCAGCAGCCTGGGTGGGGCGGGTTCTCAGGGAATCAAAGGGCGGAACAAGCAGCTATAGCTGATCCTCAGCCCTGCCCTAAGGGGCCCTGCGTCTGAGTGTCCCCACCCCCACCCCCCCAGAGAAAGCCGCCCTCGAGTTCTGAGTTCTGCCCGCTGCCAGACAGTCCAGTTTCTCCCTGTATGAGTCCTGGGTCCCCAGAGACTTCCTGGAACCAGAGTTCAGAGCAGTCAGGAGCTTGTGACTCCCTCCCGATTCAGAGACAGCTGCGTCCTCAGGTGCCAGCCTCCTTACCTCTGCACTTTACTTCCGCACCTCCTCTGGGTCTCAGTGTGCTTTTCTCTTGCTTTCTAGTTGTAGAATTTCCACTCAGCCAGTCTTCCTGTAGTTCTGGATGATGTCCTTTTTGTCTTTTCATTGTATTTTTGAAGTTGTTGTTGGAGGCAGCAATTTCCGGTGTTTACCTATGCCGCCATCTTGGTTTCTCCCTCTTTTTTGTTGTTGTTTTTACGGTAGTTGGTTTCTAGTTTTATGTCATTGTGATCTGAGAAGATGCTTATGATTTTTATCCTCTTGAATTTGAAGATACTTTGCCTGTTTCCTAATATGTGGTCTATCTTAGAAAATGTTCTGTGTGTACTGGAGAAGAATGTATATTCTGTGGCTTTGCGGTGAAATATTCTGAAGATGTCAATTAAGTCCTTCTGATCTAGTGAGTCATTTAGGATTGCTGTTTCTTTGCTGAGTTTTTGTTTAGAAGATTTATCCAGTGATGTCAGTAGGGTATTAAAGTGCCCTACTATGACTGTGTTGCTATTGATCTCTCCTTTCATATCTTACAGAAGTTGTTTTATGTATTTGGGTGCTTCTGTATTGGGTGCATATATGTTTACCAGAGTTATATCTTCTTCTTGAATTGCTCCCTTTAGTATTATGTAGTGGCCTTCCTTATCTCTTGTTATGGCCTTTACTTTGAGGTCTATTTTGTCAGATATAAGTATTGCAACCCCAGCTTTTTTCTCATTTCTATTTGCCTGAATAAATTATTTCCACCCCTTCACTCTCAGTATGTGTGAATTCTTTGTTCTGAGGTGGGTCTCTTGCAGTCAGCAAATATATGGGTCATGTTTTCTAATCCATTTGCTACCCTATATCTTTTGATAGGTGCACTTAATCCATTTACGTTTAATGTTATTATTGATAAGTGCTTGTTTGTTGTCATTTTTATTCTTTTTATTTATTTATTTATTTTTATTAACTTCCTTGATAATAAAATTATTTTTTTTATTGCTTAAAGTAATACAAAGGGTATTACATATGTGTTCATTTCCCCCCACGCCCCGCCCTAGACAGTCCCCTAGCCTCGCCTATCCACCAGTGTCTTATGTCCATTGGTTATGCTTATATGCATGCATATAAGTCCTTTGGTTGATCTCTTAACCCCCTACCTCCTGTCCCCCAACCCTCCCCGGCCTTCCCGCTGCAGTTTGACAATCTGTTTGAGGCAGCTCTGCCTCTGTATCTATTATTGTTCAAAAGATTATAATGGTCTCTATTATCCATGAATGAGTGAGATCATGTGGTATTTTTCCTTCATTGACTGGCTAATTTCACTTAGCATAATGCTCTCCAGTTCCATCCATGCCGTAGCAAATGGTAAGAGTTCCTTCCTTTTTTTTTAATTTAATTTTATTTTATTTATTTATTTATTTTTTATTGCTTAAAGTATTACAAAGGGTATTACATATGTGTCCATTTTTCCCCCCATCCTAGACAGTCCCCTAGCCTCCCCTATCCCCGGGTGTCTTATGTCCATTGGTTATGCTTATATGCATGCATACAAGTCCTTTGGTTGATCTCTTACCCCCCTACTTCCTGCACCCCCACCCTCCCCACCCTTCCTGCTGCAGTTTGACAATCTGTTTGAGGCAGCTCTGCCTCTGTATCTATTATTGATCAGAAGTTTATGATGGTCTCTATTATCCATGAATGAGTGAGATCATGTGGTATTTTTCCTTCATTGAGTGGCTTATTTCACTTAGCATAATGCTCTCCAGTTCCATCCATGCCGTTGCAAATGGTAAGAGTTCCTTCCTTTTTAGAGTAGCATAGTATTCCATCTTGTAGATGTACCACAGTTTTCTAATCCATTCATCTACTGATGGGCACGTAGGCTGTTTCCAGATCTTAGCTATGGTGAATTGTGCTGCTATGAACATAGGGGTGCATATATCCTTTCTGATTGGTGTTTCTGGTTTCTTGGGATATATTCCTAGAAGTGGGATCACAGGGTCAAATGGGAGTTCCATTTTCAGTTTTTTGAGGAAACATACTGTCTTCCATAGTGGCTGCACCAGTCTGCATTCCCACAGCAGTGCACAAGTGTTCCTTTTTCTCCACATCCTCTCCATCACTTGTCGTTTGTTGATTTGTTGATGATAGCCACTCTGACAGATGTGAGATGGTACCTCATTGTTGTTTTGATTTGCATCTCTCGGATGATTAGTGACTTTGAGCATGTTTTCATATGTCTCTTGGCTTTCTGAATGTCCTCTTTTGAAAGGTGTCTATTAATGTCCTTTGCCCATGTTTTGATTGGATTGTTTATCTTTCTTTTGTTAAGTTGTATGAGTTCCCTATAAATTTTGGAGATTAAGCCCTTATCAGATATGTCATTGGCAAATATGTTTTCCCACACAGTGGGTTTTCTCGTTGTTTTGTTGATGGTTTCTTTTGCTGTGAAGAAGCTTTTTATTTTGATGTAGTCCCATTTGTTCATTTTCTCTTTCGTTTCAAGTGCCCTAGGAGTTGTATCAGTGAAGAAATTGCTTTGGCATATGTTTGAGATTTTGTTGCCTTTGGATTCTTCTAGAATTTTTATGGTTTCCTGTCATACATTTAAGTCCTTTATCCATTTTGAGTTTATTTTTGTGTATGGTGTAAGTTGGTGGTCTAGTTTCATTTTCTTGCATATATCTGTCCAATTTTCCCAACACCATTTATTGAAGAGACTATCTTGGCTCCATTGTATGTTCTTGCCTCCTTTGTCAAATATTAATTGAGCATATTGGATCGGGCCGATTTCTGGGCTCTCTATTCTATTCCATTGATCTGTATGCCTATTCTTGTGCCAGTACCAGGCAGTTTTGAGAACAGTGGCTTTGTAATACATCTTGATATCTGGTATTGAGATCCCACCTACTTTGTTCTTTTTCAGGATTGCTGCAGCTATTTGGGGTCTTTTTTTATTCCAGATGAATTTTTGGAGAGTTCGTTCTAGATCTCTGAAGTATGCTGTTGGTATTTTAATGGGAAGTGCGTTGAATTTATAGATTGGTTTGGGTAGTATGGACATTTTAATGATGTTGATTCTACCAATCCATGAACACGGTATGTTCTTCCATCTGTTTTTGTCTTCCTCTATATCTTTTTTCAACGTCCTGTAGTTTTCTGAGTAGCGGTCTTTTACCTCTTTAGTTAACTTTATTCCTAGGTAGCTTAATTTTTTTGTGCGATGGTAAACGGGATTGTTTTTATAATCTCTCTTTCTGAAAGTTCACTATTGGTGTATAGAAATGCCTCAGATTTCTTGGGGTTAAGTTTGTATCCTGCTACATTGCCAAATTCATGTATTAAGTCTAGTAGCTTTTTGATGGAGTCTCTAGGGTTTTGTATGTATAATATCATGTCGTCTGCAAATAAGGACAGTTTTACTTCTTCTTTTCCAATTTGGATGCCTTTTATTTCTTCTTCTTGCCTAATTGCAATGGCTAACACTTCCAGTACTATGTTGAACAGGAGTGGTGAGAGTGGGCATCCCTGTCTTGTTCCTGTTCTTAGGAGAAATGGTGTTAGTTTTTGTCCATTGAGTATGATGCTGGCTGTGGGCCTGTCATATATGGCTTTTATTATGTTGAGGTATGATCCTTCTACTCCCACCTTACTGAGAGTTTTTATCAAAAATGGGTGTTGAATTTTGTCCAATGCTTTTTCTGCATCAATTGATATGACCACGTGGTTTTTTTCTTTCAATTTGTTTATGTGATGAATCACGTTTATTGATTTGCGGATATTGTACCATCCTTGCATCCCTGGGATAAATCCTACTTGGTCATGGTGTATGATCTTTCTGATGCACTGCTGGATCCGATTTGCTAAGATTTTGTTGAGGATTTTGGCATCTATGTTCATGGGGGATATTGGCCTGTAATTCTCTTTCATTGTGTTGTCTTTACCTGGTTTTGGTATTAGGGTGATGCTGGCTTCATAGAATGAGCTTGGAAGTGTTCCTTCCTCTTGAATTTTTTGTAGTAGTCTGAGGAGGATAGGTTTTAGTTCTTCCTTGAATGTTTGGTAAAACTCCCCTGTGAAGCCGTCTGGTCCTGGGCTTTTGTTTGACGGAACCTCTTTTTGATGACTGCTTCAATTTCTTCCATAGTTATTGGCCTGTTGAGATTTTTAGATTCTTCCTGATTGAGTTTTGGAATGTTGTATTTTTCTAGGAATTTGTTCATTTCCTCCAGGTTGTCTAGTTTGTTGGATTAGAGCTGCCCAGAGTATTTTTTAACAATCATTTGTATTTCTGTGGGGTCTGTTGTTATATTAATCCTTGATCTTGTTCAGGGTGGAATCTGGGTGTGGCTGTGCTCCTTGCCTGGGGGGTGGGGGGAGGAGTCTCACTCTCCGGAGAGAATGGCTGCCCCAGTCCTCAGCTAAGGGGTGTCTCAGCACTCAACACTCAATTCGCTGCCACCTCTCCTGGCCCCCCTTCTCTCCTCAGTCTCTCCCCAGATTCCACTCCTCCGCACCCTCTCCCTCTCTTCAGCACAGGTGAGTGTCTGTATCCGAAATGTCCCATGAACAGGATTCGGTGAGAACAAACAAACGCTGGCCGCGGAAACGGGGAAGGCTTAGGTTCTGTAAGCTCCTCTCTTACTGGCACTGCATGGTCAGGTCAGCTCTTCAGGCTGCCCCCTTTAGGCTCAGTCCTCCGTGGTCACAGAACCCAGTTCTCAAATCCCCTGGCAGCGCCAGGAATCCCGCAGATCTCCTTTCCCCCGTCTGGGGCTTTGCCTGTCCCAGGGGACGCGGCTGTCTGCCATGTGGTCTCCCTCCGACCCTCTGGGCTCAGAGGTCTGGCAAACTTCCCTGCCCAAATCCCTGGTTTTTTTTTACCTTTCCTGGGGAGTTCTGCCCTGCCTGGCTGCAAACCGTCTCACCAGCTGAGCAATTTCGCCAATTCGGGGTGGTTTTTACTAGTTTCAGCTGTTCACTCCATTTGCTCCGGGACACAACCTGGGATGCGTCTGCCTATATCGCCGCCATCTTCTTTCCTGAGTACTGTTTTTAAGCTATCAGCAATCCATCTCTGCTGGGGCTAGGTGCTTTTGGAAAAGCAAGAGTTCCTTCCTTTTTAGAGCAGCATAGTATTCCATCGTGTAGATGTACCACAGTTTTCTAATCCATTCATCTACTGATGGGCACTTAGGCTCTTTCCAGATCTTAGCTATGGTGAATTGTGCTGCTATGAAGATAGGGGTGCATATATCCTTTCTGATTGGTGTTTCTGGTTTCTTGGGATATATTCCTAGAAGTGGGATCACAGGGTCAAATGGGAGTTCCATTTTCAGTTTTTTGAGGAAACATACTGTCTTCCATAGTGGCTGCACCAGTCTGCATTCCCACAGCAGTGCACAAGTGTTCCTTTTTCTCCACATCCTCTCCATCACTTGTCGTTTGTTGATTTGTTGATGATAGCCACTCTGACAGATGTGAGATGGTACCTCATTGTTGTTTTGATTTGCATCTCTCGGATGATTAGTGACTTTGAGCATGTTTTCATATGTCTCTTGGCTTTCTGAATGTCCTCTTTTGAAAGGTGTCTATTAATGTCCTTTGCCCATGTTTTGATTGGATTGTTTATCTTTCTTTTGTTAAGTTGTATGAGTTCCCTATAAATTTTGGAGATTAAGCCCTTATCAGATATGTCATTGGCAAATATGTTTTCCCACACAGTGGGTTTTCTCGTTGTTTTGTTGATGGTTTCTTTTGCTGTGAAGAAGCTTTTTATTTTGATGTAGTCCCATTTGTTCATTTTCTCTTTCGTTTCAAGTGCCCTAGGAGTTGTATCAGTGAAGAAATTGCTTTGGCATATGTTTGAGATTTTGTTGCCTTTGGATTCTTCTAGAATTTTTATGGTTTCCTGTCATACATTTAAGTCCTTTATCCATTTTGAGTTTATTTTTGTGTATGGTGTAAGTTGGTGGTCTAGTTTCATTTTCTTGCATATATCTGTCCAATTTTCCCAACACCATTTATTGAAGAGACTATCTTGGCTCCATTGTATGTTCTTGCCTCCTTTGTCAAATATTAATTGAGCATATTGGATCGGGCCGATTTCTGGGCTCTCTATTCTATTCCATTGATCTGTATGCCTATTCTTGTGCCAGTACCAGGCAGTTTTGAGAACAGTGGCTTTGTAATACATCTTGATATCTGGTATTGAGATCCCACCTACTTTGTTCTTTTTCAGGATTGCTGCAGCTATTTGGGGTCTTTTTTTATTCCAGATGAATTTTTGGAGAGTTCGTTCTAGATCTCTGAAGTATGCTGTTGGTATTTTAATGGGAAGTGCGTTGAATTTATAGATTGGTTTGGGTAGTATGGACATTTTAATGATGTTGATTCTACCAATCCATGAACACGGTATGTTCTTCCATCTGTTTTTGTCTTCCTCTATATCTTTTTTCAACGTCCTGTAGTTTTCTGAGTAGCGGTCTTTTACCTCTTTAGTTAACTTTATTCCTAGGTAGCTTAATTTTTTTGTGCGATGGTAAACGGGATTGTTTTTATAATCTCTCTTTCTGAAAGTTCACTATTAGTGTATAGAAATGCCTCAGATTTCTTGGGGTTAAGTTTGTATCCTGCTACATTGCCAAATTCATGTATTAAGTCTAGTAGCTTTTTGATGGAGTCTCTAGGGTTTTGTATGTATAATATCATGTCGTCTGCAAATAAAGACAGTTTTACTTCTTCTTTTCCAATTTGGATGCCTTTTATTTCTTCTTCTTGCCTAATTGCAATGGCTAACACTTCCAGTACTATGTTGAACAGGAGTGGTGAGAGTGGGCATCCCTGTCTTGTTCCTGTTCTTAGGAGAAATGGTGTTAGTTTTTGTCCATTGAGTATGATGCTGGCTGTGGGCCTGTCATATATGGCTTTTATTATGTTGAGGTATGATCCTTCTACTCCCTCCTTACTGAGAGTTTTTATCAAAAATGGGTGTTGAATTTTGTCCAATGCTTTTTCTGCATCAATTGATATGACCACGTGGTTTTTTTCTTTCAATTTGTTTATGTGATGAATCACGTTTATTGATTTGCGGATATTGTACCATCCTTGCATCCCTGGGATAAATCCTACTTGGTCATGGTGTATGATCTTTCTGATGTACTGCTGGATCCGATTTGCTAAGATTTTGTTGAGGATTTTGGCATCTATGTTCATGGGGGATATTGGCCTGTAATTCTCTTTCATTGTGTTGTCTTTACCTGGTTTTGGTATTAGGGTGATGCTGGCTTCATAGAATGAGCTTGGAAGTGTTCCTTCCTCTTGAATTTTTTGTAGTAGTCTGAGGAGGATAGGTTTTAGTTCTTCCTTGAATGTTTGGTAAAACTCCCCTGTGAAGCCGTCTGGTCCTGGGCTTTTGTTTGACGGAACCTCTTTTTGATGACTGCTTCAATTTCTTCCATAGTTATTGGCCTGTTGAGATTTTTAGATTCTTCCTGATTGAGTTTTGGAATGTTGTATTTTTCTAGGAATTTGTTCATTTCCTCCAGGTTGTCTAGTTTGTTGGATTAGAGCTGCCCAGAGTATTTTTTAACAATCATTTGTATTTCTGTGGGGTCTGTTGTTATATTAATCCTTGATCTTGTTCAGGGTGGAATCTGGGTGTGGCTGTGCTCCTTGCCTGGGGGGTGGGGGGAGGAGTCTCACTCTCCGGAGAGAATGGCTGCCCCAGTCCTCAGCTAAGGGGTGTCTCAGCACTCAACACTCAATTCGCTGCCACCTCTCCTGGCCCCCCTTCTCTCCTCAGTCTCTCCCCAGATTCCACTCCTCCGCACCCTCTCCCTCTCTTCAGCACAGGTGAGTGTCTGTATCCGAAATGTCCCATGAACAGGATTCGGTGAGAACAAACAAACGCTGGCCGCGGAAACGGGGAAGGCTTAGGTTCTGTAAGCTCCTCTCTTACTGGCACTGCATGGTCAGGTCAGCTCTTCAGGCTGCCCCCTTTAGGCTCAGTCCTCCGTGGTCACAGAACCCAGTTCTCAAATCCCCTGGCAGCGCCAGGAATCCCGCAGATCTCCTTTCCCCCGTCTGGGGCTTTGCCTGTCCCAGGGGACGCGGCTGTCTGCCATGTGGTCTCCCTCCGACCCTCTGGGCTCAGAGGTCTGGCAAACTTCCCTGCCCAAATCCCTGGTTTTTTTTTACCTTTCCTGGGGAGTTCTGCCCTGCCTGGCTGCAAACCGTCTCACCAGCTGAGCAATTTCGCCAATTCGGGGTGGTTTTTACTAGTTTCAGCTGTTCACTCCATTTGCTCCGGGACACAACCTGGGATGCGTCTGCCTATATCGCCGCCATCTTCTTTCCTGAGTACTGTTTTTAAGCTATCAGCAATCCATCTCTGCTGGGGCTAGGTGCTTTTGGAAAAGCAAGAGTTCCTTCCTTTTTAGAGCAGCATAGTATTCCATCGTGTAGATGTACCACAGTTTTCTAATCCATTCATCTACTGATGGGCACTTAGGCTCTTTCCAGATCTTAGCTATGGTGAATTGTGCTGCTATGAAGATAGGGGTGCATATATCCTTTCTGATTGGTGTTTCTGGTTTCTTGGGATATATTCCTAGAAGTGGGATCACAGGGTCAAATGGGAGTTCCATTTTCAGTTTTTTGAGGAAACTCCATACTGTCTTCCATAGTGGCTGCACCAGTCTGCATTCCCACAGCAGTGCACAAGTGTTCCTTTTTCTCCACATCCTCTCCAGCACTTGTCGTTTGTTGATTTGTTCATGATAGCCAGTCTGACAGGTGTGAGATGGTACCTCATTGTTGTTTTGATTTGCATTTCTCGGATGATTAGTGACTTTGAGCATGTTTTCATATGTCTCTTGGCTTTCTGAATGTCCTCTTTTGAAAGGTGTCTATTTAGGTCCTTTGCCCGTCATTTTTATTCTTAATGTTTGTGTTTCTTCTATCTTTTCTGTTTCTTCTTTTTAGAGCAGTGCCTTTAGCATTTCTCACATTGCTGGCTTGGTAGTAAATTCTCTTAGCCCTTTTTTGTCTTTGAAGCTCCTCATGCCACCTTCAATTTTGAATGATAGCGTTGTTCGGTATAGTATTCTTGCAGTCAGTCCCTTGCTTTGCATTACTTTGTATATTTCATTCCATTCCCTTCAGGCCTTATGTGTTTCTGTTGAGAAATCAGTTGGTATTCTAATAGGAGCTTCCTTGTAAGTAACTTTTTGTCTCTCTCTGGCAGCCTTTAAGATTCTTGCTTTGTCATTGGTGTTTGCCAATTTAATTATGATGTGTCTTGGTGTCGGTCTTTTGGGGTTCATCTTGTTTGGGACTCTATGTGCTTCTTGGACTTGCATAGTGTTCTTCTTGCCAATATCAGGGAAGTTGTCTGTCATTATTTCTTCAAACAGGTTTTCTATAACTCACTTATCTTCCTCTCCTTCTGGTACCCCTACTATGCAAATATTGTTTTGTTTTGTGTTGTCCCAAATCTTCCTTGGGCTCTCCTTTTGCTTTTTAAATCTTCTTTCCAGTTGCTGCTGTGTTTGTGTGTTTTTTCCTACCTTGTCTTCTAATTCACTGATTTAGTCCTCAGCCTCTTGTAGTCTACTGTTTAAGCCTTCCATTGTGTTCTTTATTGCAATTGTGTCATTCTTTATCTCCTCTTGATTCTTTTTCATGTTGGTGACATTCTCATGCAGCTTCTTATAATTTTCATTGAGTTGTGTGTATTTATCATCCAGCTGTTTGAGCCTCCAGGTAACCATTACTCTGAATTCTTTCTCTGGTATGTTACTAGCCTCAGTTTCATTTAACTCCCTTTCCAGTGATTCTTATTTTTTTTTTCTTTGGGGATTGTTTTTTTGCCTTTCCATGGTTTGCTGTAATGTTTTAATTGTTGATCTGATTGCTTTGCTACCCAGGTTTTTTTGGGGATGGTGCTACTGTTGTGATCTCTCAGGTCTCCTGGGCTTTATAATCTAGCGTAGCTCCCTACTTGAGCTTTTTCGGTTCTGTTGATGTAGGCGTGTGAGTTGGAAATGCTCAAATGCGGTGTCTAGAAGTCAGCAGCACCCGTGGAGAGGGTGTCCAAATTTTTGCTTACTTGTGTCCTTGGTTGAAGTCGCACATGGCCAGCGGGGACTCTCAGTGGCACTGGAAAAGCATGCAACTGCAGTGTCCAGAATTCAGAAGCCGTGGGGTGGGCAGACTCAGTTTTTGCTGCTGTCCTTGTGGTGGATAGGCATGCACTCCCCGGGCATTTCACAGGGGCACTAGTGGTGCGTTTTCCAACGTGGCATACTGAAGCACTTTCAAGGGCCCTGGCACTGAAGTCATGTAATTGAGGCGTCTGTGTGCAGGTACCCAGGGTGAGTGAATTCAGAATTTCTATACCGGGGGGAGTGTGTCCCTGTACATCCCAGATTGCACCTAGCTGGGGCTCTCAGCGACTCCCAGGAGACCGCTTGGGATAGATGAGCTCTGGTTGCCTGCTCGTTGGAAATGCACTTCTGTGGTGGTGATTTTGCCAGCATAGAGCTCTAACGCACTGTGAGGGACCCTGGTGCTAAAGATGCACAGCTGATTGTCTGTGGGCAGTTATTCAGAAAGAGGGAATTCAGAATTTCTACTGCAGAGGAGAGCACCCTTGTCTGTTCAAAATCACACCCAGCAGGGTTTCACAGCTTCATCCAAAAGCTGCCTATGGAATGGTGTGCCCTGGAAGTCTGCGCGCTGGAAACACGGGAATGTTGAAATCCACAAATGTTGAAATGCGCGAATGTGTTGTCCAGAGTTCTGCCATTGGGTTGGGGAGGGGAGGTTGCACTTACTGCTGTGAGAGTGGTACACCTTTGGAGGTGGAGGTCCCAGGGTCCACGGGTCTCTGGGTAAGGCAGCAGGTTTTTGGCTGGATTGGCTTCTGGGTCAGTTTCCAAGGCCTGTCTGGGTGGTGATGCTGATAAGTTCCTAGAAGAGGCCACTCTCCCCTTCAAGATGGCGTGGGCTCCTTGCCTGCATCCCGCAGTCTGGTGAGTGCCCGCAGTGGTGGTAGTCTCTCCCTGTCCCAGAGAGCCTGGTCTGCCGGCCTCTGCTGCTCTTTATGGGTTTAACTATCCCTCACTCACACACACACACACACACACACACACACACACACACACACACACACACACATCCACACACTCTCCTTTCATCCCCTCTCTCACTCACTTCCTATCTCTCACTTCTGTGCTGCCAGCCACCATCTTTTTCTCCCTTTGCCCATTTTTTTAAAATATATTTTATTGATTTTTTACAGAGAGGAAGGGAGAGAGATAGAGTTAGAAACATTAATGAGAGAGAAACATCGATCAGCTGCCTCCTGCACATCTCCCACTGGGGATGTGCCCGCAACCCAGGTACATGCCCTTGACCAGAATCGAACCTGGGACCCTTCAGTCTGCAGGCCAATGTTCTATCCACTGAGCCAAACCGGTTTTGGCCCTTTGCCCATTTTTGATGGAATTGTTTATCTTCCTTTGCCGGGAGCCGGTCCATGCTTGTTGTTTCAAGGGACCTGGCATATATAGCATACTGTTCTTAATATGTTTGCTCACCTTCTTGGCGCTGTGTTTTAACCAAGGTCACCTCTCTGAGAAAGGTTGTTTCCCCAGGTAGGGATTTTCCCCTGAAGTTAGGGAGGGGATAAAACCCCTCAACTAAGTACAAGGCGGGTAATTAATCATGTTAACTACGAACAATCATGCTTAAGCTAAGAAACGCCCTAACCTTTGGAATAGAGATTGATGGGATTGAATCAACTGCTATAAATACAGATGTAACAAGACAGAAAGAGACAGAGCTTAGAACAGAATTCAGAAGACAGAACCTACGCGGAACCTGGAGATGGAGGAGCTTCGCTGGAGAGAACATGGCAAGGGATCCTGGACTGAACCTGACTACAGAAATTGACAAGAGAACCTGACTAGAACCTGGTGACTGAACCTTGCTGGAGATCCCAAGCAGAACCTCTCTGGAGATCGAGACCAGAACTTGCCTGGAGATCCTGGCTAGGCTGCTGATCAACTGAACACTGTCTCCGTGTCCTTCCTTCTTCGCCGACTCCGTCCACGCCTTTGGGAACCCCTGACCTGCTGGGGTTGGACCCCGGCATCTGGCGCCCGAACAGGGACCCCTAGGTAAGCGCCCCGCACTCGGGACGGATCGGACTCCACCGTAGGAAGAAGGTGGATAGTCTTCGCCGACTCCGTCCACACCTTTGGGGACCCCTGGACCTGCTGGGGTTGGACCCCAGCATTCCTTTTGTTGAGTTGTATGAGTTTCCTGTAAATTTTGAAGATTAAACCCTTATTGATAACATTGACAAATATGTTCTCCCATGCAGTGGGCTTTCTTGTTTTGTTGATGGTTTCTTTTGCTGTTCAGGAGCTTTTTATTTTGATGTAGTCCCATTTGTTTATTTTTTTTTCTTAGTTTCCATTGTTCTAGGAGCTGTATTGTTAACATATTGCTATGACAAATGTCTCCTATTTTGCTGCCTATAACATCTTCTAAGATTTTTATGGTTTTCCCTCTCATCTTTAAGTTTTTTATCCATTTGAGTTTTGGGGGTTTTTTTGTATCATGTAAGTTGGTGGTCTAGTTTCATTTTTTTTTTTTTTTTGGCATGTATCTCTCCAGTTTTCCCAGCACCATTTATTGGAGAGACTGTCTGGACCCTATTGTAACTCTTGCCTTCTTTGTCAAATATTAATTGAGTACTATAGCTTGGGTGGATTCTGGGTTCTCTGTTCTGTTCCATTGGTCTATATGTCTGTTCTTGTGCCAGTACCAGGCAGCTTTGAGAACAATGGCTTTGTAATATAGCTTGATATCTGGTATTGTGATCCCTCCAACTTGGTGGTTCTTTCTCAATATTGCTGCAGATATTCTTGGTCTTTTTTTATGCCAGATGAATTGTTGGAGAGTTTGTTTGTTCTAGGTCTTTGAAATATACCATTGTTATTTTAATGGGGATTGCATTGAATCTATAGATTACTTTGGGTAGTATGGACATTTTAATGATATTTATTCTACCAATCCATGAACACGGTATGTTCTTCCATTATTTATGTCTTCCTCTATCTTTTTTTTTCAAAATTCTGTAGTTTTCTGAGTACAGGTCTTTTACCTCCATAGTTACTTTTATTCCTAGGTGTCTTATTTTTTTGTTGTTGTTGCAATGGTAAATGGATTTTTTTTTTTTTTTTTTTTTTAGTTTCTCTTTCTGTGAGTCAATTTTTGGTATATAAAAAAACCGTAGATTTATGGGTGTTAAATTTGTATCCTGCTGCATTGCCGAATTCATTTATTAATTCTAGTAGTTTGTTAATGCAGTCTTTAGGGTTTTCTATCCACAATATCATGTCATTTATGAATAATGACAATTTTACTTCTTTTTCAATTTGGATGCCTTTTATTTCTTCTTCTTGTCTGATTGCTATGGCTAGCACTTCTAGTACTCTGTCAAACAGGAGTGGTGAAAGTGGCAACCTTGTTTTGTTCCTGTTCTTAGGGAAATGGTTTTAGTTTTTGCCCATTGAATAACCATATTCAATGGTTTATTCATAGCTGTAGGTTTGTCATATTTTCTCCATTCCCTTTTTTTAGGGCTTTGTTTCTTTGTTGCCTTATTTTAGTTGTCTGCGGATTTTGCTTGTACGTATTGTATAACTCCGTCTATGTTGGCGATCTTATGTAGTAAGTTTCCCATGAACAAAGTGACCCAGTTCTCCTGAGTTGGATGCTTCAGGAATGTTCTTGTTGTGGGTTATGTAGGCACTCCTGTTGTAATTGTATGCTTTTTTCAGTGGACCTGTTCATTGTTGGGATCGACTGTTAGGCTGGCTGACTATGAGGCTCAACCTGACCACTGCAAAGCAAGGTGATGTGCTGGTACATTCTTGGTGTCGAGTTGGGCTCAGTTGTACAATCTTCTGCCGGGAGCCGGTCCATCCTTGCTGTTTCAAGGGACCTGGCATATATGGCATACGGTTCTTAATATGTTTGCTCACCTTCTTGGCGCTGTGTTTTAACCAAGGTCACCTCTCCGAGAAAGGTTGAATCCCCAGGTAGGGATTTTCCCCTGAAGTTAGGGAGGGAATAAAACCCCTCAACTAAGTGCCAGGCGGGTAATTAATCCCTTTAACTATGAACAATCATGCTTAAACTACATAATCTTTTCTCCCTGGAATGGAGATAAGAAACGCCCTAACCTTTGTAATAGAGATTGATAGGATTGAATCAACTGGTATAAATACAGTTGTAACAAGACAGAAACACTCAGAACTTAGAACACAGAACTTCAGACACAGAACTTAGGAGACAGGGCTTGGAAGACAGGACCAAGAGAGACAGAGCCTAGGCACAGAACCTACACAGAACGTTCTCTAGAGACAGAAGAACTTCGCTGGCAAGAGCATGCCGGAGGATCCTGGACAGGGACTGGCTTGGGAGCCTGGAGGCGGAGCCTGGCGAGAGAGCATGGCAGGGGATCCTGGACTGAACCTGACTGCGGAGATTGGCAGGAGAGCCTGACTGGAACCTGGTGACTGAGCCTTGCTGGAGAGCCTGGACGGAACCTGTCTGGAAATCCTAAGCAGAACCTCTCTGGAGATCGAGACCAGAACTTGGCTGGAGATCCTGGCTAGGCTGCTGATCAACTGAACGCTGTCTCCGTGTCATTCCTTCTTCGCCGACTCTGTCTACGCCTTTGGGGACCCCTGTACCTGCTGGGGTTGGACCCCAGCAATCTTCCAAATCACCAATGCTCCATCCTCCAGGAATATTTCTTGTGAATTATGTATTGCACTTATAGTTGCATCTCAATGAGTGCTCTTGGCCTTTCATGGGTGGAGTTAACCCTTCAGACTGTGTGGCTATAAGGGTAAACCTTGTGAAATGTTGTTCAGGGCCTGCTCCTGAGGTGCAGTTTTTCCTAGCAGGGTCTGATGCCTGCCAGATTTTTCTTTTGAGTGTTTCACTTTTGTGGCTAGTTGGGTTGCACTCTAGTGTTTTCTAAAGCCCACCATTGGTTGTGTTGGTTTTGAGTCCACTTGGGTGAAAATAATCTGTACCAGTTTAGGCTACCTGTCTGGAGCTTCCACACTGTTCAATATTTGTGTCTGCATTTACTGGACTGTGAGAGACCCATCTGTGTAAATGCCTGTGTTCCTGGAGCCCTGAGCTGGAATAAGATCAATAAAAGACCAAGGCTCCCTGAGGTGGGCATCCACCTGAGGTCTGTTAATCTGCTTCCCTTGATGTTGCCTCAACTTCCTCAGGCTTCAGGCTTGGTGGATCAGGATGACCAGTTTGAGCAGATGGGTGAGTGTGTCCCTATTTGGGGCCAGTGTGGTTCAGCACTTAACAAAGCATTACCCCTACTTTCAAGCTATACCACTCAATCTCTGCCAGAGTCTGCAACTTTAGCTCCTTCAGCTGGAGCACACCACCAGTTCAGTTTGGGTGTATGCAGCTGTCCCCAAGCTAAGCAAGACAGGCTGGGATGGGGTCACTGAGACTTGGGAAACATTGAAAAAGACTTCTTTGGGGTGGCACAAATTGTGCCACAGGAGGGTATGAGCTACACTTCATTTAGTTCCATAACTTTTCCTCCTCAATTCCAGGACTGGAGCCTCTGGGCCAGATTGTGCTCTGAATTTCCTGGCTCTGAGCAAAGCCTCCTTTCTCTTAAAACCGAGCCATGCTTTTCCTGCTCCCTTCCCTCATGCTGTTGCAGAAGACCAGAGAAAAACCAAGCAATGCTTTTAGAGAAAAGGAGTTACACTGTTTATTATGCTAGCGGACTGGAGCGCAATAACTTCCTAAATCTGAGTAAAGTAACAGGCAGGGAGCTTCTCTTTTATATCTTTCTGAGGTCTTTGTCCCGCAAATATGGATTATGCTTCTGGTATTTTCGCGGCTTTTGCAAAAAGGCCCCAGGTGTTGGGGGTCTTGAGACCATATCTGATGGTCTGGCCTGGCACCAGCATTAAGAACCCACTCCTCCCCAGGGCTGTGCACTATTCATCATTATGGCCTCTGTGAAATGTGAGCATTTAGATAACAGGTTCTGCAGGACCGGTTTCTGGGAAAGAGGCAGTGACTTAATTATAGGTTAAGAATGTACACTGGGCTTGCTGGCACAGATTCAGATTGCTAGCCCCCCCCCAAATATCAGGGTTATGTTGGATTAGCCCCTTTTAGCCTTCTTGTAACACCCCCACCACCACCACCCTTGTTCCACAAGCTTCTCTTAGTCTTGTCGTACAACGACTATGGGATGTTATGGTTAACAGGGATGATGACCGCTCTTAGCTGCTTCCTGCTGAAAAGGGGTGATGACCAAGGGGTTAGCATCCCATTTCTTCCTCTCGGGGCGGTTTGTAGGTAATTCTAGTTTGTAGGACCTTCTGAAGTTTAAAGGCACCTAGGCAAGATGAGATAAATCGAGTTAACAGATTTAGAAGACTTAGTCCTAAGGTTATGGCTATGAGTAGAACTAACAGTGGTCCTGTCATTGGAAGGAGCCATTTCTAGACCCCCTTCCCTCTCCCCGCCCCTCCCATGCAGCCTAGGTCTCAGACAAATCCTGTCTTATTTTTGAAGCTCAATCAGCTAGTTTCTTGGCCCCATCCCTTACAATACCAGACTGGTTCGCATAAAAACAGCACTCTTCCTCAAGTAACATACATAATCCCCCTTTTTCTGCTGTTAGAAGTCTAGTACTTTCCAATTCTGGAGAGTAACAGCTGACAGTCAATCTGATCCTGTACTGCAACAATACTTTGGGCTATTTCTTCTAAGCTGTCAGCAAGGTCTTTGGATAGTTTCTGATAGTAGGAGAGGGAAGTTTCCAGTACCCCTATTCCAGTGCTAAGCCCTGCTGTAATGCCAAGTTTTATAAGGAGAGGGATTAGCTGGACTGCTCTTTTGTATTGGATATGGTGTGTTACTAGGACAGGCAAAGGCTGATTGTTGGGGGCAATGTCTGTTTTGGGGGCTACATAAACCAGAGTACAGGTCCCAGTCCATTTGGCAGGTAGACAGAGATAGGTAATGGTGCCACAGAGGAAGAAAATTCCCTGGGTCTCCAGACAGAAGGTATTCTCAATGGTAAGGAGGTGTGTGAGCTTGCTATTCTGTTGCCAGACAGAGTTCCTGCAAAGATTGCCCCTGTAAGGGGCTAAAAGGGGCCTTGAGGATTATTTTGTGTACCCCAGAGGTGGTGTTTTCAAAGCAAATAAATTTCCTGTCAGTTTCTACCCAGAATTTAGACTGTGTGAGCCCATGGGAAGGGAGGCAACAGCCTGAGGTCTGTTGGTTCATTGTGCAACCCTGCCATGGATGAAACCTTGAGCAGGTGTTGGGTCAGCCTGAGCAGAACTGAGAGGTATTGGGGTTGGGAAGGCCGCCAAAATGGTGGGCCCTGCTGAAAATTGAACAGGGTTCTGAAAAGGAGCTGTTTGGGTGACAACATAATGAGCCCAATTAGAAGTAGGTTTTAGGTCAAGAGTAAAGTGGCAGAGAGGTTGATCAAGATGTTCCAAAGCATTTCCTTCAGGGAGTTTCCTTCTAATGCAAAGGGGTGACTGAAATGCTAAGGCAGTGTTAGTGGTTACCAGTCCAAAGAAAGGAACCTTGTTGGATTGGTGTCGTGTTATATCATTTAGATAAGTTTGTGGAGCAGCTGAATGGCCCTGCCTGTAAGTGTTCCTTTTGTCATCTCCGTGATTTGGAAGTCATAGAGTTCATTGAGGCACATAAGTTGAAATGGAGGTCCTCCATGAACTTTAATAATGGAAGGACGGACTAGAATCAGACCATGAGTACGGGGAGGTGGGGGCTGCTGTGTAGCTTGTAGATGAGAGGGGAAGACAGAGCCAGCAGTCCTTAGCCAGCCCAGGAATCGTCCAGTTAAGGAGGAGATGAGGTCTGGTAGAGAAACATCGATGAGGAGGAGAAGATGGCGGCGATATAGGCAGACACGTCCCAGGTCGTCTCCCGGAGCATATGGAGTAAGCAGCTGAAACTAATAACACCCACCCCAAATTGGCGAAACTACTCAGCTGGTGAGACAGTTTGCAGCCAGGAAGGGCAGAGCTCCCCTGGAAAGGTAAAAAACCAGGGATCTGGGCAGGAAAGTTTTCCAGACCTCTGAGCCCAGAGGGTTAGAGGGAGACCGTGTGGCAGATAGCAACGTCCCTTGGGACAGGCACAGCCCCTGACTGAGGAAAGGAGATCCGCAGGATTCCTGGCACTGCCGGGGGATTTAAGAGCTGGGTTCTGTGAGCACGGAGGACTGAGCCTACAGTGGAGCAGCTTGAAGAGCTGACCAGAGCATGCAGTGCCGGTAATAGAAGAGCTTGTAGAAAGTCAGCCCTCCCCGTTTCCACGGCTGGCTTTTACTTGTTTATTTTCACTGAATCCTGTTCATAAGACATTTTGGATACAGACACTCACCTGTGCTGAAGAGAGGGAGAAGGTGCCGACGAGTGGAGTCTGGGGAGAGACTGAGAAGAGAGGGGGTGGGGCAGGAGAGGTGGCAGCGGATTGAGTGCTGAGACACACCTGGGCCCAGGATCGGGGCAGCCATTCTTTCCAAAGGGTGGGACTCCACTACCTAGCCCCCAGGCAAGGAGCACAACCACACCCAGATTCCACCCTGAACAAGATCAAGGATTAAAATAATCTGATCACTCCCTGGGAGTTAACAGGGTCTGGCCTATAGAGGGATTTTCAATCCCAGCAACAACACAAAGTGGTGCCTGGTACGCGGTGCCTTCTTGTGTTGTATTTTGTGCCTTTAAATCAATGCAGCAGATCCAAACAACAGCAGTCTCCTGAGCACCACACCCTCTGTCTGAGGAACAGCAGCTGTACGTGAAACCTCCCCCTATCAGCCAGAAGAGCTACCACAGCTGTGAACAGCACCCACCAGAGGAGCTGCTGCCAACTGAGAAACAGCTGCTACCGCAACCGCCCGAAGAGCAACCACAGCTCAAGGAGTCACTGCCACCAAGGGAGCAGCCATTGAACGATTCAACGTCTAGATATGTCAGTGAGATCAAACATGGGTAGACAAAGAAACCCCCAAAGGAAAGAAAAAGAGGACTCGCCAGAAAAGCAGTTAAGTGATACAGAGGCATGCAACATGACAGAAAAAGAATTCAGAATAAGGGTCCTAGAGTTCATAAACTGGACGGAGGAAAAAATCAATAACATATGCAAGAAGCTAGAATAAACAGATGAAAATATCAACAACTTAAGTAAGACCCAAGAAGAAATGAAGAGTCATATAGCTGCAATAAAAAACACCATTGAAAGTATCAAAAGTAAGTAGACTAGGAGAAGAGGAGGACCGAATTCATGAATTAGAAGACAAGGAAGCAAAACACACCCAAACTGTACTTCAATTGGAGAAAAAAATTAAAAGACAGGAGGAGAGCCTAAGGGAGCTTTGAGACAACATGAAACGAAACAACATACGAATAATAGGGGTGCCAGAACAACAGAAAGAGGAACAAGGATTAGAAAACCTACTCGAAGAAATAATATCAGAAAACTTCCCTGAAGTGGGGAAGAAAAAAGTCACACAAGCCCAGAGAGTCCCAAACAAGGTGAACCCGAAAAGACCCACACCAAACACATCATAATTACCATGGCAAATGTTCAGGACAAAGAGAGAATCTTACAAGCTGCAAGAGAGAGACGGAAAGTTCCATACAAGGGATCTCCCATTAGATTATCAAATGATTTCTCAACAGAAACACATCAGGCCAGAAAAGAATGGATGGAAATTTACAAAGTAATGCAAAGCAAAGACTGAATCCAAGAATACTCTATCCAGCAAGGCTATCATTCAAACTTGAAGGGGAAATAAGAAGCTTCACAGACAAAAAAAGACTAAGGGAGTTTATCACCACCAATCCAGCAATGCAAGAAATGATAAAGGGACTGGTGTAAAAAGAAGAAATAAAAAGCTCAGAAAGAAAACAGCCACACAAAAAAACAAATGGCTACAAACAAGTACCTTTCAATTATAACTTTAAACGTAAACGGACTAAATGCTCCAACCAAAAGACATCGAGTGGCTGAATGGATAAAAAAACCATGACCCATACATCTGCTGTCTACAAGAAACCCACCTCATTAGAAGGGACTCACACAGACTGAAAGTGAAAGGATGGAAAAGTATCTTTCAGGCAAATGGAAAGGAAAAGAAAGCTGGGGTAGCAATACTTATATCGGACAAAATAGACCTAAAAGTGAAGGCCATAACAAGAGATAAGGAAGGCCGCTTCATAATACTAAAGGGATCAATACAACAAGAAGATATAACCCTGGTAAACATATATGCACCCAATGCAGGAGCAGCTAAATTCATAAAAAAACTCCTGGAAGATATCAAAGGAGAGATCGACAACAATACAATCATAGTAGGGGACTTAAATACACCACTGACAGCACTGGATAAGTCCGCTAGACAAACAGTCAGCAAAGATACAGCAATCATAAATGACTCACTAGATTAGATGGACTTAATAGACATCTTCAGAACACTTCACCCCAAAGCCAGGGAATATACATTCTACTCAAATGCTCATAAGATATATTCAAAAATAGGCCATATATTGGGACACAAGCAAAGTATCCCCAAATTCAAGAAGATTGAAATCATAAAAAGCATCTTCGCAGACCACGATGGCATAATATTAGAAATAAACTACAATAAAAACAACCCAAAATACTCAAACACCTGGAAGCTGAATAGCATGCTATTAAACATTGATTGGGTTACCAATGAGATCAAAGAAGAAATTTAAAACATCCTGAAAACTAATGACATGAAAACACAACAATCCAAAACCTATGGGACACAATGAAAGCAGTCCTGAGAGGGAAGTTTATAGCTCTACAGGCCTATCTCAAAAAACAAGAAAAAATGGTAGTAAATCATCTAACTCTACAACTCAAAGAATTAGAAAGACAGCAACAAGAAAAGCCCAGAGTGAGCAGAAGGAAGGAGATCATAAAGATTAGAGCAGAAATAAATGACATAGAGACCAAAAAAACAATACAGAAAATCAATGAAACCAAGAGCTGGTTCTTTGAAAGAATAAACAAGATTGACAAACCTCTAGCCAGACTCACCAAGAAGCAAAGAGAGAGGACCCAAATAAACAAAATCAGAAACGATAGAGGGGAAATAACAACAAACCCCAAAGAAATACAAATGATTGTTAAAAAATACTATGGACAGCTCTACTCCAACAAACTAGACAACCTGGAGGAAATGGACAAATTCCTAGAAAAATACAACATTCCAAAACTCAATCAGGAAGAATCTAAAAATCTCAACAGGCCAATAACTATGGAAGAAATTGAAGCAGTCATCAAAAAGCTTCCAGCAAACAAAAGCCCCGGACCAGATGGCTTCACAGGGGAGTTTTACCAAACATTCAAGGAAGAAATCAAACCTATCCTCCTCAGATACTACAAAAAATTCAAGAGGAAGGAACACTTTCAAGCTCATTCTATGAAGCCAGCATCACCCTAATACCAAAACCAGGTAAAGACAACACAATGAAAGAGAATTACAGGCCAATATACCTCATGAACATAGATGCCAAAATCCTCAACAAAATCTTAGCAAATCGGATCCAGCAGTACATCAGAAAGATCATACACCATGACCAAGTAGGATTTATCCCAGGGATGCAAGGATGGTACAATATCCGCAAATCAATAAACGTGATTCATCACATAAACAAATTGAAAGAAAAAAACCACGTGGTCATATCAATTGATGCAGAAAAAGCATTGGACAAAATTCAACACCCATTTTTGATAAAAACTCTCAGTAAGGTGGGAGTAGAAGGAACATACCTCAATGTAATAAAAGCCATATATGACAGGCCCACAGCCAGCATCATACTCAATGGACAAAAACTAACACCATTTCTCCTAAGAACAGGAACAAGACAGGGATGCCCCCTCTCACCACTCCTGTTCAACATAGTACTGGAAGTGTTAGCCATTGCAATTCTGCAAGAAGAAGAAATAAAAGGCATCCAAATTGGAAAAGAGGAAGTAAAACTGTCCTTATTTGCAGACGACATGATATTATACATACAAAACCCTAGAGACTCCATCAAAAAGCTACTAGACTTAATACATGAATTTGGCAATGTAGCAGGATACAAAATTAACCCCAAGAAATCTGAGGCATTTCTATACACCAATAGTGAACTTTCAGAAAGAGAGATTATAAAAACCACCCTGTTTACCATCGCACCAAAAAAATTAAGCTACCTAGGAATAAACTTAACTAAAGAGGTAAAAGACCTCTACTCAGAAAACTACAGGACGTTGAAAAAAGAGATAGAGGAAGACATAAACAGATGGAAGAACGTACCGTGTTCATGGATTGGTAGAATCAACGTCATTAAAATGTCCATACTACCCAAAGCAATCTATAAATTCAACGCACTTCCCATTAAAATACCAACGGCATACTTCAGAGATCTAGAACAAACTCTCCAAAAATTCATCTGGAATAAAAAAAGACCCCAAATAGCTGCAGCAATCCTGAAAAAGAACAAAGTAGGTGGGATCTCAATACCAGATATCAATTGTATTACAAAGCCACTGTTCTCAAAACTGCCTGGTACTGGCACAAGAATAGGCATATAGATCAATGGAATAGAATAGAGAGCCCAGAAATCGGCCCGAACCAATATTCTCAATTAATATTTGACAAAGGAGGCAAGAACATACAATGGAGCCAAGATAGTCTCTTCAATAAATGGTGTTGGGAAAATTGGACGGATATATGCAAAAAAAATGAAACTAGACCACCAACTTACACCATACACAAAAATAAACTCAAAATGAATAAAGGACTTAAATGTACGACAGGAAACCATAAAAATTCTAGAAGAATCCAAAGGCAACAAAATCTCAGACATATGCCGAAGCAATTTCTTCACTGATACAGCTCCTAGGGCACTTGAAACTAAAGAGAAAATAAACAAATGGGACTACATCAAAAAAAAAAAAAAGCTTCTGCACAGCAAAAGAAACCATCAACAAAACAATGAGAAAACCCACTGTGTGGGAAAACATATTTGCCAATGTCATATCTGATAAGGGCCTAATCTCCAAAATTTATAGGGAACTAATACAACTTAACAAAAGGAAGATAATCCAATCAAAAAATGGGCAAAGGACCTAAATAGACACCTTTCAAAAGAGGACATTCAGAAAGCCAAGAGACATATGAAAACATGCTCAAAGTCACTAATCATCTGAGAGATGCAAATCAAAACAACAATGAGGTACCATCTCACATCTGTCAGACTGGCTATCATCAACCAATCAACAAACGACAAGTGCTGGAGAGGATGTGGAGAAAAAGGAACACTTGTGCACTGCTGTGGGAATGCAGACTGGTGCAGCCACTATGGAAGACAGTATGGAGTTTCCTCAAAAAACTGAAAATGGAACTCCCATTTGACCCTGTGATCCCACTTCTAGGAATATATCCCAAGAAACCAGAAACACCAATCAGAAAGGATATATGCACCCCTATGTTCATAGCAGCACAATTCACCATAGCTAAGATCTGGAAACAGCCTAAGTGTCCATCAGTAGATGAATGGATTAGAAAACGGTGGTACATCTACATGATGGAATACTATGCTGCTCTAAAAAGGAAGGAACTCTTACCATTTGCAACGGCATGGATGGAACTGGAGAGCATTATGCTAAGTGAAATTAGCCAATGAAGGAAAAATACCACATGATCTCACTCATTCGTGGATAATAGAGACCATTATAAACTTTTGAACAATAATAGATACAGAGGCAGAGCTGCCTCAAACAGATTGTAAAACTGCAGCGGGAAGGCCGGGGAGGGTTGGGGGGCAGGAGGTAGAGGGTAAAAAAAAAAAAAAAAAAAAAGGGAATCTCACACAGTTTTGCATTTCCAAAGGCTCCTTTTTATCAGCTCATCCAGAGTATATCAGTCTTAGGTAACTGATTAAAAATATCCTCAAAAGAGAAAGCGGGCATATTAAACAGGTGAAATAAATGCTCAAAGCATTCTGTACCAGTGAATAAATCCACTTGAAGACTAAAAAAAAAAAAAGGAGATGAATTACATTGAGGGTTTGAGAGAGGTAGTGAGGGCTTAGGAGATCCTTAAGAGGCAGGGTGTAGACCTGAGATTGGTCAAGTTTAAGAGCGTTCAGTAATAGTAAAAGATTAGCCTTAGCTTCATCTTTTTCCTTTACTGTGCAGGAAGCAGTAATTTTATAATACTTCTGTGTCCCGGCAAGGGCAGAAGAGTTCTCCTCCCCATACTAGTCTCAGGTTCCAGCAGCACTCATAAAAAAGACAAAATGAGGATTATTAGAAAGATAAAAAACTATGATTATCCAGAAATACCAGAGCATATTGCCTTTAGGAGGAGATAAGAAAGAAAGATTAGTGTAAGGGAAACACATTTCTTTCCCCATCAGAGGACAGGAACCTGTACTCTCGTCTCTCACCCAGTGTAGATGTAGCCCCCAATAATCAGTCTTTACCTATCCCTGTAGGAGTCTAGATAATCCCTCTTCTAGTAACCCTGGACATAACACCTGGGGTTGGAACTGCCATAGGGAGTTTAACCTGTGGATGCCCAGCAAGGGGCAAGACTGGGAAAACAAGAACCTCACCCCCAGGGTAGTCTATTTTTCTCTTTAATATTACTAGTCAAGCAACTGAGACCCCTAATCTATCCGCCCTAAAGATAACATCTAGCTCTCAGTTGTATTTCAGCTCCAGGCAAAAAAAAAAAAAAAAAAAAAAAAAAAAAAAAAAAAAAAAAAGGCAGCAAAACTAGACATTTGACTCTGTGGCAGCCTCAGGACCAGCTTTTACTTCCCAAGTCACTCAACAGGACCGCTTTCAAGACTTTACCAATCAGTCTCTTGGGGAACCTCTGCTGTGGCACTTCTTGTCCAGCCCACTACTATCAAAGTCCATTCCCTGTGATCTAGAAGTCCCACCTCAGCAGAAATTAATAACAGAAGATATGACCTTCGTCCCTATTTCATAAAACAAAAAGGCTGGAATGTTAGATTTGATCAAGCAGTTGAATTGATGCCTCTCCCCCGGGAACTGGCTCTTCATGTCATTTCACTATGGACATTCCCTTTGCTGAGAGCACATTTCACTTGCGGTGACCACATTCCATTATCTCCCCTCTGGCTATGCATAAAAAAGTCTCCGCCCATAAAAATCCCACAAAAAGTCCTTTAAAAGCCGTTGACTCCAGTCACTGGGTGCTGGAGCCATCCAGACTCAGCCATCTGATGTTGGGATGGTCAAATAAATTTGTTATCCTTCACCATTCTAGCCTCATGCGTCCCTCCTTCGGTGACCTAACAGCTGTTTTTCCATTTCTACCATCTCATGGGAGCTACAAGTGTAAGCTCTACTGGCCTTCAGAGTTAGGCAATCAAGAGGTATCCCCTGGAAGGCAACCACAAAAATCAGAGTGCTAAATAAGTGCATAAGCTGCTCTCTCAGCTATATTGGTGCCCTGATACAAGTCATTGGTTGAACAGAAAGATGTAGATCACTGGCCTCTGTTCCCTTCATAGATTTCTCTATATATGCCAAACTAGAAAGCTGCCCCTCAGGCTGACGCTCTACGAAAAGCAAAAAGACCCCTTTTATTGAAAGACTGAGAGTGTATTTCAGTCTGCTATCTATGCAGTGCCCTGGGTGTTATCTGGCCAAAAACTGTTTCATAAATACAAGTTCCTATTGCTCATTAGAATCAAAGCAGTCAAGAAATCAGGGAAAACAATAAAGACAGTCCTCTGAATATCAGGTAATCTGTGTTCTGAATGCTAATTAACATATCTCATCCTGAAGGTGCAGATATGAAAATGGGCTACCATTGTTGCTGCCTCTGTGTGAAAAGCATGCAGAGGTTTGAGGAAACAGACCCAAGTTTATTATTTTCCCTTTATTTGTACTCTTTTTTTCCGATTTGGGGAGCCAAATATTTATGTACTGGGACATTTAAAAATATCTTCGAATCCACTGAAATTTAGAAAGTTAGCATGCAAAGCCTAGGAACAAAGTAACCCTAACAAGACTTTAAGTTTACATCTTAGGCTAATCTCCAAAACAGAGATACTCCACAAAAACAAGAAAACCATGTTCAAGGAAGATAATCTAATATCGAGAATTACATTATAAAATTGAAATGACCCATTTTTCAGTAACAAAAAAACAACAACATTAAGGCATATGAAGAAATAGAAAAATATGACTCTTTCAAAGGAAAAACATAAAATCAATAGAAACTGTCCAAGAGGAAGACATTTTTGTTCAGGTGGTAGAATTATCAAAGACTTTTAAATTAGTTGTATTTAAAATTTCCAAAGAGCTAAAGGAAGATAGGGACAAAGTAAAAAACAACAACAACAACAACAAAAACAGTATATGATTATAATGGAAAAGTCAGTAAAGTGAAAAGAAACTTCAGAAGTATTAGTATGGCTACTTATTACAGGGCTGGCTGTGGAGTAGAAGAATGAGGACCTGCTATAGCACTGTTGACTGAAGATGAACCAAAATTTACCACTGTTTACTGGCCAACCATTTTTCTGGAAGGCCCAAGCCTTTGAAAGGACTTCAGAGTTCCAAAATATTTATATCAGACAGTTTCTGCAAGTACAATTATTGTCATGCTTTGGAGACAGATTCCTGGCCTTTCTACTCTGCTACCTTCCATGATGTCACTTTAGCCTCTTGTTTCTGACTCTCTCATGAGGGATACACTATTATAAAAACCCCACAGTATTAGTTGCCTTTTTCATTAATTATAAACCCTTAACCTCATTTTATCCTCTTTCTTTTGAAGCAGATGACTATGCCTTTTATTTCTTATAGAAAAAAGCCATTCTTACATATCTATAACTTCCTTGTGTATGTATCCATCTCTGGAGCTCTTTTGATGACTTTTATATCATTAATGTTTATTAGCTGAATTTTCAGTACCTAGTAAAATAAGTGTAATTTAGTGAAATAGGACAGTCATTTCTTAGCTACAACACCAGCAATTTGTTATTACTATTACCATTAAAGAGTACAGTTAAAATAGGTATACTATTTTGACTCATGTTCTGGTATATAAGAATATTTGGAGGTGGAAAGAAAGAGATTGAGTTACAGATAATTTGTGCAGAACCTAAACCAGTTTAAATGTGCTGTGCTTGTGGTTTATGATAAAATAGAAAAGCAAAATTATTAATTTATTGAGGTGACAATGGTTAATATAAATTTCAGTTATACATTAGGAATCAATATCTGTATACTGTATTGCACGCTTACTGACAAAGGTCTAGTTTTCTTCTCGTTATATTTGACTCTTCTTACCCATGTCAATTTTAATAGAGGTGGTTTTAATAGGCATAAATATGTTGTTGCTTGATAAGTTTCTTAGCTATCTCTTGCTCTTGTCATTTATTCTTCATGAAAGCTTTATTGAACTGTCACCAAGACTACTATTTTATCTGTTAGTGTAAAATAGAATAATTTGCTCTAACTATAAAATTGGCTTCCTCACAAAGACTCCAGAGTGCTGCTTACATTTGTATGTTCGTATACAAAAGTAAAACTAGGTGGTATTAATGCATGAGAAGTTTTTTTTTTTTTAATATTTGTTTTTAATGTTTTAAAAGTACGCATTGAGATTGGTTTTCTTCCTACACTTATTTTTTGTATACTGGCTTTCACAACTGAATAAAAGGTTCTGTGACTGGAATTCTTTCACTTGGAACTCAAAGGTTCTTACTGTAATTTGTAAATTCTAAGTGTGCTTGTTTTTTTTAGCTGGAGGAGAGTTGGAATGTTCAGAAACAAATGAAGGTTCTACAGAAGAAGCAATCCCAGATCGTGAAAGAGAAAGTTCACTTGCAGAGTGAACATAACAAGGCTGTCTTGGCAAGAAGCAAGCTAGAGTCTCTCTGTAGGGAACTTCAGCGTTACAACAAGACATTAAAGGTTAGATGGTTTATTTATTTATTTGTTTGTTTTTTAGGAGGTACTTAGGCTGATTTAAAATCAATGAATATCTATTTAAAGCAAACCCTTGCTTGTTTTGCAGTAGTGAGCCTTACATCCTATATAATGAAAGCCTAGGTGGTGTCACGCCTTCGTGTGATGCTGTCACAAGATGGTCGCCACAAGATGGCCGGCAGGGAAGGGCAGTTGTGGGCGATCAGGCCAGCAGAGGAGGGCAGTTGGGGGCAACCAGGCCGGCAGGGGAGGCCAGTTGGAAGTAACCAGGCCAGCAAGGGAGGGCCGTTGGGGGTGAGCGGGCCAATGGGAAGGCTGTTGGGGGGCGATAGGGCCGGCAGGGGAGGGCAGTTAGGGGTGATCAGGCCAGCAGAGGAGCAGTGAGGAGGCGATCAGGTTGACAGGCAGAAGCGGTTAGGGGCAATCAAGGCAGGCAAGTGGTTTGGAGCCAGCAGTTCTGGATTGTGAGGGCGATGTCCAACTGCCGGTTTAGGAGCCAGTGGTCCCGGATTATGAGAGGGTCCCGGATTATGAGAGTGGTCCAACTGCCAGTTATTTCATAAAACGTACCACATTTTGATTTGTTGGACATCCCCCAAGGGATCCCAGATTGCAGAGGGTGCAGGCCGGGTTGAGGGACACCCCTCCCCTGCATGAATTTCGTGCACTGGGCCTCTAGTCTATAATAATCTATAATAATAAAAGTCTAATATGCTAACTAGGCTAGATGAAGCCAGGGCTGCAAGGGAAACCCGGGTCCCAGGTGCCTTGTGGTAGCCGAGGGAAGCCAGTTCCAGCAGCTAGGGGAAAGAAAGCCTACTCTTGCACAAATTTTGTGCATTAGACCTCTAGTATAATAATAACTGGTGATTGAACTAAGTACACTTGCTCTGGTGGACAAAGTTTCTGAACAGAGGGCTTTGTGGGGTCCTCAAAGATAAACTATCCTGCTTTTAGTTTGCTTGGGCTAGTGCTGAGGTCATTGTAAATTTGAAGACTCACTCTTTCTATCCAACTTTTGATTTGGGTTTCAAGGAAGAGCTCCTGAATGTATCTCATTTCATTAAAGGAATCTACTTTTCTGTTTAGGGATGTTTACACATAGTCCTTCAGTTTAAAAAGCTCAAGGTCACCACATGCTCTGCTGACCATCAATGTAGTTGATTACCATGTCCTCCTTGAATAAGGAATGAAATGGCTACTTGAAATGAGATTACTAGCAGTAGATTTGAATGAAAATGAGTTTGAAACAAAGTAGGAGGTAGAGAAATACTACAGTTGGTAATGTATTAGTTTGTTTTATGCTCTCAGGCCTTCTTCAGCTATTTGCTAAATATTTCAGAGTTATACCTTGGCTATTTATAAAGAAAGAGGCAGCAGCAATCAAAATATGTGTCAATGAGAAGACAAAAGAAAAGAGCAGAAGTGCTAGAAAGAATCCATATAATGGGGACATGTCTGCCTTTAGAAATAGGTAAGAATGTACAGTTGGAGTAAGATTAAATTAAGCGAGATGTCAGATTACTCTGTTGCAGCAAGTCCCCAAGGATCTAGATTAGAGGACAATTCGTGAAATGAATCTTCATCAGGTATAAGAGTTTTGTGTTTTCTTGCTTATGAAATCTTGGATTTTGATGTATTAAAGTAGGTTGTGTAGTTGTTTCGTTTTTTTCACATAACAAATCAGCATTTTGACTAGAATGGTAAGGTCTATAATCTGGAAAGAATATCTCTTCAAGCTGGTCCCTTAGCCCGGCCTATGGAGAAGAGCTGACTATGGAGAACTCCTATTACTTTAGTGCAGTGAATGTCTAGATGGTCAGATAACACTTATTTTATACTAGAGGCCTGGTACACGAAAATTTGTGCACTCGGGGAGGGGGGGGGTTGCCTCAGCCCGGCCTTTGCCCTCTTGCAGTCTGGGACCCCTCAGAGGATGTCCACCTGCCGGCTTAGGCCTGCTCCCTTGAGGATCAGGCCCAAGCTGGCAGTCAGACATCCCTCTCGCAGCCCGACAGCCCTCAGAGGGATGTCCACTTGCCAGCGGGGAGCAGGCCTAAGCTGCAGTCGGACATCCTTAGAGCTGCTGAGGAGGCGGGAGAGGCTCCCACCACCACCGCTGTAGTGGCAGCCATCAGCCTGGCTTGTGAGTGAGCAGAGCTCCCCCTGTGGGAGCGCACTGACCACCAGGGGGCAGCTCCTGCATTGAGTGCTTGCCCCCTAATGGTCAGTATGTGTCATAGTAACCAGTCATTCCCAACCTTTCTGCTGTTAGGGTCAGTTTGCATATTACCCTTTTATTATATAGGGTAGAGGCCTGGTGCATGGGTAGGGGCCAGCTGGTTTGCCCTGAAGGGTGTCCCAGATCAGGGTGGGGGTCCTGCTGGGGTGCCTGGCCAGCCTGGGTGAGGGGCTGATGTGTGTTTGCAGGCTGGTCACACCCCCTTCAGGGTGGGGGTCCCCACTGGGGTGCCTGGCCAGCCTGGGTGAGGGGCTTATGGCTGTTTGCAGGCCGGTCAAGCCCACCACAGTGGGGACCCTCACCCCATGGAGGTTTGGCCAGCTTGGGTGAGTGGCTGATGGCTGTTTTCAGGCTGGCCACACCCCTTCAGGGTGGGGGGTCCACTGGGGTGCCTGGCAAGTCTGGGTGAGGGGCTGAGGGCTGTTTTCAGGTTGGCCACACCCCTTCAGGGTGGGGGGTCCACTGGGGTGCCTGGCAAGTCTGGTTGAGGGGCTGAGGGCTGTTTTCAGGCTGGCCAAGCCTCTCCTTTTTTTATTTTTTATTCTGGGATTTATTTACCTTCTATAATTGAAGCTTTATTGCCTTCAGTGGAGCTCATCGCCGGCCGTGGCAGGCAGGAAGCTTGGCTTCCTCCATCACTGGAGCAACCAAGCCTGCTTGCTCCAGCTCCGTGGCTGCTGGCTGCCATCTTGGTTGGGTTAATTTGAATATAGTTACTCTGATTGGCTGGTGGGCATGGTTTAAGGCATAGCGAAGGTATGGTCAGTTTGCATGTTTGTTTTTTATTAGTGTAGATCAGGGCAGTTTTATCTGTCTGATAATTACTTAGAACAATCTCAGTGCTCTTAAGTAAGAGCTTTCTAATCAGAAGAAGGAATAGTAGCTCAGAAGTAACATTAACCCACATAGCAATAACATCTTTTGTGTGAGCATTTTATCTATAGGTTTAACACTATTAAAAAATTATTTTGGATGATAAGGAAGAAAATATGCAGCAGGCAAGAGAAGAAGAAGAAAGTCGTAAAAAAGCAACATCACATTTCCAGTTTACTTTAAACGAAATTCAAACACAGCTGGAACAGCATGACATACACAACACCAAACTTCGTCAGGAGAACATTGAACTGGGAGAGAAGCTGAAGAGGCTCATTGAACAATACACACTGAGAGAGGAGGTAAAGATGTTTTATTTATTTAAACAGCATCTCATTATTATCAAAATCTTTTACCATTCATTGCTAATTTAAAGCTACTGTTACAGGACAATATTTTAGATCTTTTGTATATGTGTGTTAGAAATCAGGCATTTATTAGAAATGAATTGGCACCATGTGAATTGAAGGACTAATTGGGACCCTCACTCCATGGCCCAGGAGTCAGTGGCTTTGGACATCTGAAGTAATTTCTAGCAGATGCATTAAGTACTGCTAGTTTGCCATGTTATACTTGGAAGATTGTGATTTTATACTTGGAAGCTGGTGATTTTAGCATACACATTGTATTTCCAAATACTCTATCTTAGACTTCTATGAATATCTGTACACTGTATAAGTATCATTGCATTCCATCTACTCTATTATCTGGGGAGAAGGCAAATGAAACTTCTAATCCATCACACACTCCTCCTATTTATTACACACTTAAAGAAGTAAGAAGTCTAACGGATTGATCAGTGGCTGCAGAACCTGATCATTGCATTTATTTTATAAGCTAGTCTGGAAGTTAGATAGTGTCTAGATTAGAAGTAAATTGGTAATAAACTGCTTATTTTAGCTTTCTTACTTTAAGAGATCAAATATGTAGTGTGGGAGGCTTTGGGTTTTTCAAAGAATGCCTCCCTGTCTTTATTATGCTTTAAGATAATAAAAAATTGTTACTTTTATTTGTGTATATTGAGTTCCTTACATGAAAAGATTCAAATTAATAATTTTTAAAGATTATGACTATTTAAAATGAAAGGGTTTATGTGTTTTGCTACCAAAAGAGCACATAAGGCATTTATCCAATTTCAATTCAAATTTGAGATTTGTTTTAATTTACAGTTTTAAAAAGTCTTTGAAAACATATTTGACTATTCTCTTTCATCTTTTAACAGTTTTTTAACTGATCATAGCAAGTGTCAAACGTAAAAGTAAATATACATCAGTTAGCTTCAGAAGTTATCCACTTTTGTGTCTAGCAACTGTTATTTTATTCATTTTTAAATAAATACATCACTCTCAGCACTATTTGAATGCATATATTGAAATAACAGTCATGAACTTTTTTTGAAGCAGAACCATGATAAGATGGTTACACCTAAGAATTTATCAATAATCAATTAAATGCTTTGTCACTATTTATATTTCTATGTCCCATACATATGGTTAAGATTTCTGGAATCAGATCCAAACAAGGTTTATATGTTTTATTAATTACTATGTCTCAGCTCTTTTTAATATGTAGGTTTCTCTCCTTTTCTTCCCTTCCTTGCAATATATTTTTAAGGAAAGTTATTTTAGGCCTATTAGTGAATTTTATTTTTAGTAGATTTATTTTTTATAAACTTCTCATTTTGTTTAATGGAGTCTTGAAATTTTTACCTTTTTAATAATGATAGTCTACTTCCCTATTAATGAGAATTTTAAAGTATATTTTTATATCACTTGTCTTATTTATTTTAGGTATTACCACATTTTCTTTTTTGGTTAAGATATAATTTAATAATATATTGAACTATTTTCAATCAAAGATAGATCTCGTGTACTCCTCAAAACTTAATTAAGTTACCTGTTATCAATCAGCATTTTTTTCTATTACATAGGATTTTATAACTAAAAGAGTTATGTTATTTCTTCATCTGTGAACAGTATTCTAATTATTTTATTGTCCATAAATACCACTTAACAATTGAGTTTGAAAATAATAATAACTTCTTCTCATACCAGTTGTGCATATAATACATGCTAGGCACCAAGCATCTTAGTTTAATCATTGCATGGATTTTTATAACTCTGTAAAGTATATGTGGTTTTCACCTTCATAGATACAGAACTGAGGTTTATTAAGGGACAGAATTTACCCAAGGCCATTCACTGAGCCTGGGTTTGACCCCAGGTTATTTCTACCATTATATCATGCAACTTACCTGCCTTTAGAAATTTGGGGAAATCTAATGAGAAAAAAAAATGTTCAGGAATTTATGTGTGTTATGAATGAGTTTAATAGTTTGATCTCCATCCTTTTTGATAACTTAGACCTAATTTTTAATGTAGAGCAGAAATGGGAAGTACGAAACTGTTGATGGATGACAGATTACCTTCAACTTCAACAACCATGGGTACCATGTAGTAATCAGTGGGGATGATTCCTGCAAGTTCAGGATGGTTGCAAGGTGATATACATAGATGCTTTTGCAAGCGTAGGGACAGAAACATTTAATGGTATTAGCTATGATTATATTAACAGGAAAAACAAAAGCAAGTAATTGTAACTTATGTTATTTCTTTTCATCCATGTGTTCCCTTTTTTTACTAAGTGATGGAAGAAATTTTATTTTTTCTATAGCGTATTGATAAAGTGTTCAAACGTAAGGAACTGCAACAACAGCTTGTGGATGCCAAGCTTCAGCAAACAACACAACTCATAAAGGAAGCTGATGAAAAACATCAGAGAGAGAGAGAGTTTGTAAGTTCTATTTCTTAAGGAAATGTATTGCCAGAATTATAATCAAAGCTTTTAACATCATTTAAACTAGTTCAACATTTTACATCTAAATCATGCATTTTTTTTTTACTCTAGATTGAGAAATGTTAGAATACATTCAGCCTTTATTTCTGATGAGATTTTCATATAACAAACACACTAGAAGTTTTAGACCAAATTAGTGGAAAGACCTGTATATGTTTTATTTTTTCTTTGTATAGAGTATTGCCTTGAATTTTAGGTAATAATCTCAAGGTTTAAAATTGTGGCAGTCATTTGGCAAGTTTGGCTGTGAGAGCTAGAGACAGTTATTCTAGACAGTTATCTAATTATAGTAGAGGTGCAGTGCACAAAATTCATGCGCTGGTAGGGTCCATGAAATAGTCCATCAACACTAATAAAAGGGAAAAATGGTAATTGGCGTACGAGCTACCCTTTTCATTGGCTAATCAGGGCTATATGCAAATTAACTGCCAACAAGATGGCGGTTAATTTGCATATGTAGGCACAATGCAGGGAGGCGAAAGGGAAAGCAGGAAGAAGCCCCCTGCCACTGACAGTGATTGGAAACCCAGGGGGGAGCTAAGAGCTGGGGGGCAGGGCAAAGGCGGCCCTGGGGCCGCCTTTGCCCTGCCCCCCAGCCATGATCGGAGAATCAGGTGCCTTTTCCGCCCTGGCCAGTGATAGCAGGAAGTAGGGGTGGAGTCAGTGATGGGAGCTGGGCACGGTCGAAGCTGGCAGTCCCAGGAGCTAGGGGTCCCTTGCCTGGGCCTAAAGCGGAGCCCACGATCGCGGGGCCGCTGCAGCTGCGGGTCCCCGCTGCCCGAGCCTGATGCCTCAGCCAGAGGCGTTAGGCCTGGGCAGGGGCGGAGCCTGCAACCATGGGGAGCTGGGGGTCCCCTGCCCAGGCCTGACACCTCTGCCGGAGGCCTCAGGCCTGGTCAAGGGGCCGATCCGGTGATTGGTGATTGGAGGGTGATGAGGGTCAACTCATCTGGCCGAGGCATCAGGCCTGGGTGGGGGGCTGAGCCGGGGATTGGGGGGATATGATGGTCCCCTTTCCCAGGCCTGAAGCCTGGGCCAGTAGCATCAGGCCTGGGTGGGGGGTGGAGCAAGCGATCAGAAGGAGATGGGGGTCCCCTGCCCAGGCATGATTCCTGGGCCAGAGGCCTCAGGCCTGGGGGGGGAGCAGAGCCAGTGATTGGGGGGAGATGGGGGTCCCCTGTCCAAGCCTGACACCTCTGGCAGAGGCGTCAGGCCTTGGCAAGGGGCCGATCAGGTGATCAGAGGGTGATGGGGGTCTACGCCTCTGGCTGAGGCATCAGGCCTGGGCAAGGGGCAGAGCCAGCAATCGGGGGGGGGGGGGGGGTCTGGGGGTCCCCTGCCCAGGCCTGATGCCTGGGCCAGAGGCATCAGGCCTGGGCTGGGGGCAGAACCAGTGATGGGGGGAAATGAGGGTCCCCTGCCCAGGCCTGATGCCTCTGTCAGAGGCGTCAGGCCTGGGCAAGGGGCCGATCCTGCGATTGGAGGGTGATGGGGATCAATGCCTGAGGGCTCCCAGTATGTGAGAGGGGGCAGGCTGGGCTGAGGGACACTCCCTCCCCCCCCCACACACGAATTTCGTGCACCGGGCCCCTAGTCTTATGTAATAAAAGGCTACTATGCATATCGACCGAACAGCACAATGACCATGTGCTGCTGGCTCCTGGCTGGTACTCCCTTTCTTCCCCTGGCCACCTGCCCATGCCACGGCCTCCCTCCCTTCCCTTGTCCACATACCAGCACTGCCAGCTGGGACCTCCCTCCTTTCCCTGGCCAGCCTGTCCTCTGGTTGAACTCCCAGATGAACTCCGGTCGAGGGGACATTTGCATACTATGCTTTTTTTATATAGGACTAGAGGCCCAGTGCAGCAGTGGGGTCCCTCAGTCTGGCCTGCACCCTCATGCAATCCAGGACCCTCGGATGTCAGAGAGCTGGTTTTGGCCTGATCCTGCAGGCCAGGTGGAGGGACCCCACTGCTGCATGAATTCATGCACCGGGCTTCTAGTAGGATAATAAAAGGTTAATCTGCAAATCGACCAGTGGAATGACCAGTCGCTATGACACACATTGACCACCATGGGGAAGATGCTCAATGCAGGATTGGAGTGCTCCCACAGGTGGAGCTCCACTCAGCCAGAAGCCAGGCTCATGGCTGCCGAGCGCAGCAGTTGGTGGCGGGAGTCTCTTCCACCTTTGTGGCAGTGCTAAAGATGACCCATGGGCCTAAGCCATCAGTCATATTTCTCCCGAGAGCTCCTGGACTGCAAGAGTGCACAGGCTGGGCTGAAGGACCCTCCAATCCCCGAGTGCGTGGATTTCGTGCACCAGGCCTCTAGTATTTTATATCAAGTTTTCCAACTGTGATTATAGTTAGAATCCAAACTTAAAATATGCAAATTAAACTATATATGTAACTTAAATGAAGTGGTAAATGGTTATAATAATACTAGAGACCCGGTGCACGAAATTTTTGCACGGGGAGGGAGGTCCCGTTAGCCCGGCCTTCACCCTCTCCCTCTCTGGGAGCCCTCAGGGGATGTCTGACGGCTTAGGCCTACTCCCTGTCAGTTGGACATCCTTAGCGCTGCCTTGGAGGCAGGAGAGGCTGCCGCCACCACCACTGCACTCCACAGCCGGCTTCTGGCTGAGTGGTTCTCCCTCTGTTTGAGTGCACTGACCACCAGGGGGCAGCTCCTACATTGAGCGTCTGCGCCCTGGTGGTCAGTGCACATTATAGTGACTGGCCATTGTGCTGTTCGGTCGATATGCATAGTAGCCTTTTATTACATAAGATGGACTATTTCATTCAATGGATCATTCAGGTATTCCTCAGGGTGTGAAAAACTCATTAAGTGCAGGTCGAAGGTTTAGAGAGATACAATTTCACAGAGTGAACATTCAGTGAAAGCCAACAATGGTATCCGATACTTAACTGAAGAAGCGATTGCTGTTTTCAACATATATACTCATACACATACATACATGTAGTACATGTGGATACTTTCTGGTTGATTTAAGGACTTTTAAAGGCTTAATTGAATTGTGTATAACATTTTGTTTGAGAAGTTTAAAGACTGAATTTCATAATTATGTACCGTGCAACTTTACTATATAATTTTCTTTTAAACCCATGTAAACAGGGTAGGACAAAAGTAGGTTCACCGTTATTTGTATAGAAAATAATACAATAACGAACAAATAGTGATAAAGGATAAACGGTGTTTTATGTACTTAATACTATAAATCTACCTTTGCCCCACCCTGTGTTGACCAGACCCTTCTTCCCAGAAACAGAGTTAGAAATCTGATCTCTGTTTTCATTAATTGGTTCCATATTTTTTCTACTCAAATTGCCACTCATGGAATAGAAGAGCCTCTAAGCCCAGATACTGTCAAGATTTCTAGTTTTGTTTTCTGTTTCCATTTGGTCTAGTTATTTTTGTCCAAAATAGCAGAATGTAACACTGATTTGATGAACCTTATGCCACCAGGATACTTCTTCTCTATAAGCAGCTAAAATACTATTTTCACATATCTAAGTGTTAAACTGGTATTGATAAAAAAATAAAGATAATTGACAGGAGATGTAATAGGATGTTTCACCCACTGACCTGTGATTCTTTCATAAATAATGAATAAAGGCTAAGGTTATCTGGTCATTTGATATTTTAAACATATGTTAATTACTATTAGTATTTTGCCACAATGTTTCTGTTTTCTAGTTATTAAAAGAAGCAACTGAATCGAGGTACAAATATGAAGAAATGAAACATCAAGAAGTACAATTAAAACAGCAGGTAACTTGACAACAGAGAATAATAGAATTTATGAGTTTCCTTGGTCCCAGGCAGAGCCAATTAGAACAGAAGAATAGATCTCTTACCCTCTTGGATATTTTTCCATGCATTTGACTTTTCTTGATTTTACGTTATAAGTTCAATGTCCTATGAAATCTCTCAGTCCATAGGGAATAAGGATGACTATTCAGCCTATTTTCATTGTGCCCTTTCTATAATCCTCGATACTTTTCTAGTATCTCTAATTTTGTTCTTTGAGGAAAATAGAACTGGCAAAAAATACATGTTTTTTTCCTATATGTAATTTAAAAAACTGCATATGCTTACACAGGCCCACTTCCAGGTAATATTGTATGTGTCAGTACTTTTTTAAAAAATTAGGGTTTTCTCTGTATGTCAGTTCAGTCTTTTTCTGTTACCCCATTGGAGTGTCTTATTTGTGGAATGAAGTAAGCAGATGCTCAAACTCATTTAAAAGATGAAAGAAAGAATGGGTTTTCCATATTTGAAGCATTACTAATACCTACTTAATTTGAACAGACAGAAGCAATTAGGTATTTATATGCATAATTTATTCTCTTTTAGTTAACTAGATTATATTCTGTTCAAGAAAGTACTACCTGTTTAAAACATATGTTTAATGTAACAATTCCTTTAATTAGTTCTGAAGTACACTAATACATTAAGAGTGGCATGCGTCTATCTTCATGAGCAACCATTATCTTTGGGAACATTTTATAATGTACTGATAGTCTATAAAACTAAACTAACTTATTGTGACAATTGAAGAGGAATCAACTCTCAGAAGTTTGTTATGATCCTAATAAATTTAAACCCCTTACTCATTATCTTTATACATTTATTCATTGTTTGTTTCTGGGTTGTTTCTTGTTTTGTGTGTTTTGTTTCTTTGTTTGGTTGGTTGTTTTTAGAAAAAAAAAAGTAGAATTTTGTTGTTTTACTTATTTATGCATTCATTGATTGATTCCTGTATGTTCCCTCTCCGGGGAAGGATTCCACAATCTTGGCATATTGGGAAGATGCTCTAACCAATTTGCTACCCAGTCAGGGCATTGGCCCTAAACATTCAGTTGTTCACATAAATGGAGGAGAAGGAAATCCATGTAGGGAAGGTAGAAAAAGCCTATGTATAGTTTGGAAAGATGTTCCTTATTGTGAGTCATTGGTAATTGTTGTAGTAATAGTCACAGGGGAGCCTTTTCACTAAGTTCTGTTGTTGTCTGTGGTTTGTTACTCTTAAGTCTTCTTATCTAATTATTGGTTTTGCTGTCAATTCTTTATCTTCCCACTCCCTATATGTGGCTGTAGATGTCTTTCCCAAGAGTTGGTTTCTTTCTTTGCTTTTACCATGTCAGTTTCCAGCAATTGTTGATGACCTCACAACTAACAGACTGGGCCAGCATTGACTTCTCAGATGTAGCAGTCTACCTTGGATGTACCATCTTCAATAAAAATGGACCATGCCAAAACTGCCATAACTTCTTACCTCCCTCAAGTGCCAGAACTCCCCCCAATCTGACTGAGCCACCATCATTGTTTCCTCTCCTACACTTTCCCAGGCCAGCAGCCTTAGAAGCACTGTCACTTTTCTTTGTGCCTCAGAGGCACAAGAACACTTTACAGCAGTCACCCTTAGCCATGGGTTCACTTTCTGCAGTTTTATCATATTAAGTGGAAATTTCAGAAATAAATAATTTATAAATTTTAAATTGCTTTGCATTCTGAATTGCATAATGAAATCTTGTGCCTTATGCTCTGTTCTGCCTCGGACATAAATTATCCCATTGTCCAGCGTCTCCACATTGTATATGTTAACAGTTATCTGATTGGTATCCATTTATCAGAGAAAGAGACATACTACATTCCCGTAAGTTTTACAGTATATTATTATAAAAGATACATTTTATTATTAGCTATTTTTGTTGATCTATTTCTATGCCTAATTCATAAACTTTGTCATCAGTAAGTATGTATAGGAGGAAACTGTGTGTGTGTATGTATATGTACGTGTGTGTGTGTGTATGTACATGTGTGTGTGTGTGTGTGTGTGTGTGTGTGTAGTGCATCATTTTAGGTATGCACTTGGGATCTTGGAGCATGTTCCCGGTGGAATACAATATTTCTTTAGACCTACGTTTTCTCATACTGAAAATAATGTAGTTATGTTAGAACATTTATAAAGTAATCCATCCTAGTCTAAATAAAGAAATTTAGCCCTTAAGTCATAGTTCAGGCCTCATCACATTTTTTTTTTTTTTTTTGGCTACTACTGTGACTCTCCTCCTAAAAAAGATGACTGCATTCTATATTCAGTTAGCATTCTTTTTCTAGCTAGAATAAAAATTACTTGAAGCTGTGAAAGATGTTTCTATCATTTTTAGCTTTCCTTTTTTCTCAACTACAACTAAATTCTTTTTCAACCAAACTATTCTTTTGTTTCATTTTCCTTCAGTGTTCAAGAAAAAGATAGCCTTGAAATCAAGCTAAAAACGATGCAGGTGGTATACATAAAAGAATGACCTTTTTCCAAGTACAGTTTTTGAAATGTAAGGAGAGTGGTAGTGCATAAAATATTGATTGTATGATATTTATGTATGATATTGATTGTATGATATTAATGTACAGCCATACCACTGCACATTAGTTTTATTATGATAGATGGAATATTTGTACATTTTAAGCATTTACACAGATTAAACAAAATTTTATAAACTTCAATGGTTTATCAGAATTTTAGCTACCTACTGTATGGTTCATCCAAGATTTGCTACTTGTTTGTTCTTATTTTTATTACATATAACAGGTCACCAGTGTTTAGCCATATTCTTTTGAAGTCTTTTGGATTTTAAATTATTTACCTGGAACTCAGAATATTTTATACTTTTTTCGGTAGCTTTCTCTTTATATGGATAAGTTTGAAGAATTCCAGACTACCATGGCAAAAAGCAATGAGCTGTTTACAACCTTCAGGCAGGAAATGGAAAAGGTATTTGCATATTTATAGTCGAATATTACTAGAAAATTTACATGTGATTATTTTAAATTTGATTAAGTATTATTGTTTGGAAGAGTTTATATTGTGATACAATGTTAAGTTTATCTTTTCTGATCCTTCAATGGCATGTTCATGCATTATGTCCAAAAATTACCTCACATTGCTAATAGTCTCCAAACCCTCAAAATTCTGTTATTATTTAAGAGAATTCTCATAAGGACAATTTTTCTTGGAATTAGTTTTTTTAAATTCCTTACCTGAGCATATGCTTTTTGTTTTATCAACCTTAGAGAGAGAGAAATACATTAATTGATTGCCACCCATATCCCAACCAGGGGACCATACCCAAAACCTAAGTAGGTGCCTCAACCAGGGGTCAAACCCATGACCTTTTTCAAAAATATATATATATATTTTATTGATTTCAGAGAGGAAGGGAGAGAGAGAAACATCAATGATGAGAGAGAATCATTGATTGGCTGCCTTCTGCACACCTCCCACTAGTAACTAGGGTGTGCCCGCAACCTGGGAATGTGCCCTTGACTAGAATCCAACTTAGGAACCTCCAGTCTACAGTCTGACACACTATCCACTGAGCCAAACCAGCGAGGGCATAACCTTTTAATGTACAGGACAAAGCTCCAACTGAACTAGAAGTAGATTTTTTTAAAAATCACTTGCAGACGATTTCTTCTCATTTCTTTTACAAAATGTTGTGTAAATTGTTTGTTTGTTTTTTGTGGTGGTTGTTGTTGTTTTTTAAGAATCAGACCAAGCATAGTAATACATTTTGGTTTGAATAGACTATTTCTAAGGATCTAACTAAATGTTTAAAATACTTTTACTTTTTTTTAAAATATATTTTTATTGATTTTTACAGAGAGGAAGGGAGAGGGATAGAGAGTTAAAAACATCAATGAGAGAGAAACATCGATCAGCTGCCTTCTGTACACTCCCTACTGGGGATGTGCTCACAACCAAGGTACATGACCTTGACCAGAATCGAACCTGGGACCCTTAAATCTGCAGGCCAACGCTCTATCCACTGAGCCAAACCGGGTAGGGCATTTTTACTTTTTTTTTTTTTAATTTTAGTTTACTTACTAATATAGCATACAAGGATATCCTTACCAATTTTAGAAACTAAAATTTGTCATAGAAAACTGTTCTGGGTCTTTCCACTTCAGAATATGGAATTAAATTTAATTTTAAAGACTACAGTTATCTGTCGCTGTCCTAAAATTAACAGGGAACACTTTAGTTTGGAGCGTAGATTCTGGAACTGAGGTCTGATTTTTGCATCGTGTGACTTCCTTGGGGCAAGCTATTTACTTTGGCATTTCCCCATTAAAATTGAGATTTTATGAAAAGGTGGTCTGCCCTGACTGGTTTGGCTCAGTGGATAGAGCGTCGGCCTGCGGACTGAAGGGTCCCAGGTTCGGTTCCAGTCAAGGGCATGTACCTTGGTTGTGGGCACATCCCCAGTGGAGGGATGTGCAGGAGGCGGCTGATCGATGTTTCTCTCTCATCGATGTTTCTCACTCTCTATTCCTCTCTCTTTCTCTCTGTAAAAAATCAATAAAATATTTTTTTAAAAAAGAAAAGGTGGTCATTAGAAGATAAGTAACAATAAAGCCTAGCATTTTATAACCTGTCAATAGATATTAGTCACTATTATCATATATTGTATACTGGTTGAACTCTTGTATACAATGGTCAGATTTCTCACATTAATAATTTCTTACATTATTTATTAAAGACCATTGACATGTTGTTTAAGCTCTGTTTTCCTTCATTGTTAAAAATGAGAATAACGAGGGAGATTAAAACTGGCGGCAGAGTAAGTAGATGCTGAATAGTCATGTTCCTAGGAACAAACTGGTAATACACCTAAAATATAGAAAAACTTCCTGAATAGTCAGTGGAAAACTCGTAGGAGAGAACCCTGATACCCGAGGACAGAAAATAAAGACAGCATAGAGACTGGTAGGAGGGGAGGAGGCTAGAAAGGGCTGACTGGGTGCTTATAGACAGCAACTGAAGTCCCAGAGAGGTATCTCAGCTGTGTGAGGTTGCGACTGAGAACTCGGGGATCTGATCCCAAAGCTGGGCCCCCCCAACAGAGAGCACCAAAACTGAGGAGGTTACCCACATAACATCTGGCTCTGAAAAGCAGCGGTGTACTGTCTGCCAGAGAGTACCAGCTGAAAATTCAGGCACCCTCTTAAAGAGCCAATGCACAAAATTACCTGTAGAGCCACCCACTTTGTGCTCTGGGAGAGAGAGAACAGAGTGGGTTAGAGCTGAGAGCAGAAGCCAGAACTGGGGACTCCAGGGTAGAGTTCAGAAGGCAGACACCCAAGTTTCCTGGGCTGAGTCATTCTATGACTCAGGGAAGGACATCTTTCCCACCTAGACATCTGCCTTGCCTGGAGGGAAGACAGTTGACACAACGCTATTGAAAAATACCTTGCCCTGAGGATACTAAAGAGATTAAAAATAACAATTAGCCCCAGGCAGAAGCAACTGCCCCACAATGTTATAATGGCCTGGGGGTAATTCAAGTGGTATCAAAAAGCAGTCTCTGGGGACTTTGAGCCTTTGCCAGATCCAGTTAGTCAGAAACATCCTTTAACACTGTCTAAAACTAAAGATTGAGAGCTGCAGAGGATCTACCTCATTCATAGTCATAAACCCAAACAGAAAGCCACAGTGAGGAGACAACCCCCAAATGAAAGACCTAGAGAATTCTCCAGAAGAAGAGATAAATGAAGCAGAGATAAGAAATTAATCTGAAACAGAGTTCAGAGTAAGGATGGTAAAGATGTTCAACAGCATGAAAAAAATTATAGTAACTATGAAAAAACAGTCTGAGACAAAGAATGACAACACAAATAACACATTGGAAAGAATACACAGCAGATTAGGGGAAACTAAGGAACAAATCAGTGAATTAGAAGAGAAAGTTGAAATTATCAGAGAACCATAAAGAAAAAAAATAAAAAGCAGGACAGCATAAAGGAGCTATGGGGCAATGTGAAACATAACAATATTAGAATAGCAGGTGTGCCCAAAGAGGCAGAAAGAGAGAAAGGCATAGAGAAGGTGTTTGAAGAAATAATGGCAGAAAACTTCACTAACCTGGTAAAGGAAAAATCACATAAGTTCAGGAGGCACAGAGAACACCAAATAAGAACCCAAACATTCCTACGCCAAGACACATCATAATTAAGGAGCCAGAAATTAAAGACAGAGAATCTTAAAGGCAGCAAGAGAGAAGAAAACTGTTACCTACAAAGGAGTTCCTGTAAGGCTGACACCTGATTTCTCATAAGAAACTCTACAGGCCAGTAGGGTACAGCATGAAGTACTGAAGATAAGGAAAGCAAGGATCTGAGACCAAGATTACTGTATCCAGCAAGGCTGTCATTCAGAATAGATGATCAAATAAAGAGCTTCCCAGACCAAAAAAAAAAAAAAGTCTAAAAGAGAACATCACCACCAAGACAGCATTAGAAGCATGCTAAAGGGATTGCTGTATTGAGAAGAAACAGAAAGAGAAACCTAGCCATACAGAATTAAAATGGCAATAAATAAGTACCTGTCAATAATAACCCTAAATATAAATGGATTAAATACTCCCATCAAAAGGCATAGGGTAGCTAAATAGATACAAAAACATGACCCAACTATATACTGTCTACAAGAGACCCACTTCAAGAAAAAGGAAAAAATACACACACAGGATGAAAGTGAAGGGATGGAAGAATTTTCCAGGCATATGGAAAAGAAAAAGGTGGAGTAGCAATACTCATATCTGACAAAATAGACTTTAAAATGAAGGCCATCACAAGAGACAACAAAAGTCACCATGTGATACTAAAGGGATCAATCCAACAAAAGGATATTACCCTGATAAACTTATGCACCCAATACAGAAGCACCTAATTTATGAAAAAATAAAACAAATCAAACAAAAAACCCACTAGAGGCCTTAAGGGAGAGATTGACCACAATACAGTCATAGTAAGGGACTTTCACACCCCTCTGACTTCACTGGGTAGATTTTCCAGACAAAAACTTAACAAGGAAATAGAGACTCCAAGGACACACTGGATCAGGCGGATTTAATTAATATTTATAGAACATTTCACCCCAGTTCAGCAGAATATACATTCTTCTCAAGTGCACATAGATCATTCACAAAGATAGACTACATGGTAGGACACAAAACATGTCTCTACAAGATTAAGAAAGTTGAAGTCATATCAAACATCTTCTCAGACAACACTGGAATGAAATTAGAAATCAACTACAGTAAAAACACCCCAAAACATTCAAATACATGGAGGCTAAATAGCATGTTATTAAACAAAGAATTGGGTTACCAACGGATCAAGAAATTAAAAATCTTCCTGGAAACAAATGAAAATGAACATACAACAACCCAGAAATCTCTGGGAGACAGCAAAAGCAGTCCTGAAATGGGAGATCATAGCACTACCAGCATACCTCTAAAAACAAGAAAAATCAGCAATAAATTATTTAACCATACAACTTAAAAAGCAACAACAACAAAAAATCTCAGAGTAAGAAGGAAATAATAAAGACTAGAGCAAAAGTAACACAGAGACTAAAAAGTAAGTACAAAAGATCAATGAAAGCAAGAGCTGGTTCTTTGAAAGGATGAACAAAATTGATAACCCATTAGCCAGATTCATCAAGAAGCAAAGAGAGAGGACCCAATTAAATAAAATCAGAAATGAAAGTGGAGGAGTAACCACTACACCACAGAAATACAAAGGACTACAAGAAAATACTGTGAACAACTGTATATGCCAAGCTGGACATTGTAGAGTAAATAGACAAATTCCTAGAAAAATACAATCTCCCAAAACAATCAGGAAGAATCAAAATCCTGATTGGGCCAAAAACAACTGATAAAATAGAAGCAGTAATAAAAAATAAAACACACACACACACACACACACACACACACACACACACACTAAACTCTCAGCAAACAAAAGCCTGGATCCAGGCAGTTTTATCAAATTTTCAAAGAAGAACTAATCCCTATACTCCTCAAACTCCTTCAGAAAACCCAAGACGAAGGAACACTTCCAAACTCCTTTTATGAAGCCAGCATATAATTATCCTAAGTGCATAACCAGATAAAGACACTACAAAGAAAGACAATTGTAGGCCAATAACCTTGGTGAACATAGATGCTAAAATCCTCAAAAAATTAGCAAATCGCATCCAACAATATATTAAAAAGGTCATACACCATGGTCAAGTGGGATTTATTACAGAGATGCAAGGCTGGTACAATATTTGCAAATCGATAAATAAATTGACAAACAAAATGACATGATCATATCGATAGACACAGAAAAAGCATCTGGCAAAATCCAACACCCATTTTTGGTAAAAACTCAGCAAAGTGGCAATAGAGGGAGTATATCTCGACATTATAAAGGCCATATATGACAAACCTATAGCCAACATTATACTCAATGGGCAAAAGCTAAAGCCATTTCCCCTAAGAACAAGAACAAGACAGGGATGCCCACTTTCACCACTCCTGTTCAACAGAGTACTGGAAGTGCTAGCCATAGTGATCAGACAAGAAATAAAAGGCTTTCAAATTGGAAAAGAAGTAAAACTGTCATTATTTACAGATGACTTAATGTAGAAATGCCAAAGATTCTATCAAAAAAACTAGACTTAATAAAGGAATTCAGCAATGTAACAGGATACAAAATTAACACCCAGCAATCTATAGCTTTTTTAACACCAATAATGAACTCACAATAAGAAAAACTGAAGAAACAATCCCATTTACCATTGCAACAAAAAAATTAAGATACTTAGGATAAACTTAACTAAGGAGGTAAAAGAATTGTACTTGGGAAACTACAGGATGTTGAAAAAAGAGATAGAGGAAGACATATACAATGGAAGAATATACCATGTTCATGGATTGGTAGATTCAGCATCATTAAAATATTCATACTGTCCAAAACAATCTATAGATTTAATGCAATCCCCATTAAGAAACCAATGGAATATTTCACAGACTTAGAACAAATTCTTATGGAATAAAAGAGAAAACCACAAATAGTCACAGCAATCCTAAGAAAGAAGAACAAAGTTGGAGGGATCACAATATCAGATATCAAGCTATATTACAAAGCCGCTGTTCTCAAAACTGCCTGGTACTAGCATAAGAACAGACATAGACCAATGGAACAGAACAGAGAAACCAGAAATCCAAACATTATGCTCGATTAATACTTGACAAAGGAGCCAAGAGCATACAATGGAGTCAAGACAGTCTCTTCAATAAATGATTAATTGGGCAGGTAACGTGCAAAAGAATGAAACTAGAACACCAACTTACACCATACACAAAAACAAACTCAAAATGAATAAAGGACTTAAACATGAAACGGGGAACCATAAAAATATTAGAATCCACAAGCAGCAAAATATTATACATACGTTGTAGCAGTGTCTTTACTGATACAGCTCCTAAGGCAATGGAAATTAACAGAAAATAAACAAATGGAACTAAATCAAAATAAGCTTTACACAGCAAAAGAAACCATCAACAGAACAACAAGAAAGCCTACTGAATGGGAGAACATATTTCCCAGTGTTCTCTCTGATAAAGGTTTAACCTTCAAAATTTACAGGGAACTTATACAACTTTCTAGGCAAAGGACCTTTTCAAAAGAGGACATTCAGAAAGCCAAGAGACATATGAAAACATGCACAAAGTCACTAAGCATCCAAGAAATGCAAATCAAAACAACAATGAGGCACCTGACATCACACCTGTTAGAATGGCTATCATCAGCAAATCGACAAGTGACAAGTGGTGGTGAGGAGGTGGAGAAAAAGGAACACTCTTGCACTACTGATGGGAATGCAGATTGGTGCAGCCACTGTGGAGAACAGTTTCCTCAAAAAACTAAAAATGGAACTCCTATTTGACCCAGTGATCCCACTTCTAGGAATATATCCCAAGAAATCAAAAACATGAATCAGAAAGGATATATGCACCCCTATATTCATAGCAGCACAATTTGCAATTGCTAAGATTTGGAAACAGTCTAAGTGCCCATCAGCAGGTGAAGGCATTAAAAAACTGGTACATCCACACAATGGAATACTAAGCTGCTGTAAAAAAGATGGAACTCTTACCATTTGCAACAGCATGGATAAAACTGGAGACCACTATGCTAAGTGAAATAAGCCAGTCTGAGAAAAATAAATATCACATAATCTCACTCACTTTTGGAATAGAATCTTACCTAATAATATACAAACATGTAAATTGACTGTACCTCTGCTATGCTCACCAGCCAATCAGGAGAGTATGCAAATTAACCCAACAAAGATGGCGGTTAATTTGCATACATAGGAGCAAAATGGCAGAGCAAAGACTGAAGGTTCCATCTGGAGCCGCAAAGACTGAAGGCTCCAGCCGGACCGAAGGTCTGGGTTCCAGGTGCCAGAGGAAAATGGGTGCCAGCAGCCAGGGGAAGGGAAGGCCTATTGCACGAATCTCTTTGTGCAACGGGCCTCTAGTGAACAATATAAACTGATGAACAAAAATAATGTCAGAGAGAAAAAATAATTTAGAATCTAATAGAAGTAATGCTTTATTTGCAGATTTTTAATATTTCCTACAACTGTGTGATATTATAGTTATTATACTTGAAATCTTTTTCTTGAAATATTAGTTTATTGTATGTGACAGAATTAAAATTGTCATTGAAAATATTAATGTTTATTGCATGCAACATTATATTTAATATTGTTTTTCTTGAAATATATTAAAAACGAAAAAGAAAAATGAGAATTACAAAAGTATCTGCTGCATTTCAGACATTGTTTATGTTACTACCTTCATGTATTTTTAGATCCAGCAATATGGAGAATTCAATGAGCCTGAGCAGATGAGTTTTACCTGCCATTTTTTTAAGCTGAGACTTCAGTTAAGGGGAGTTGTATGTACAGTAAAAATGTGTTATCTGTACTATAGCACATGCATGCTATTGACATGGAACGTTTTAAGAGAGCAATTCTCAATTCATTATCCTGGAGAGAATCTCTGGGCAGGAATACTTTGCTCTTTGATAGTGGCTACAGAAATCCCAGTAGGTCAGCATGAAACCATGTCTTGTGGTGCAGTTTTGTGGGTAATAACCCATGACATAGGGCATTGGCTTTGTCATCCTTGTTTGACAGGTATACCTGAATCTTATTCTGAATTTCTGAAAATTGGAATATTACAGCATTGCTTTAAGTACATTCTCCTTATTTTTGGACCCATTTTATCTTTGACAAAATCTGAAATAAAATAGTCTTGTGAATTTTGAGGAAAACAAAGCTAAAGGTTTCAGACTTTTAATAGCACCTTTCTAAGCACCTAAATTCTTCTGTCCTCTAGTTCTGATACCAATGTGATTTTAGAGTCTTAATTTCTTTGGAGGCTAAGACTCTCTGTCCAAGACTCTGATGAATTAGTATAATCGTATGTAATAAAACCCTAATATGCAAATCGAACAGTGGAACTACTGGTCACTATGATGTGCACTGGCCACCAGAGGACAGACGCTCAGTACAGGAGCTTCCCCCTGGTGGTCAGTGCATTCCCACAGGGGGGCACCATTCAGCCAAAAGCTGGGCTCATGGCTGGCTAGCCTAGTGGTGGTGGCAAGAGAGGCTCTGAGGCAGCGCTAAGGTGCAGCAAGCCCAGCTTCTGGCTGGTGAGCGCAGCGGTGGTGGCAGGGAGTGGACCTTAGCCGGCAGTCAGACATCTCTTGAGGGGTCTCGGACTGCAAGAGGGTGTTAAGTCAGGCTGAGGGACCCCTCTCCCCCAGTGCACGTGCACTGGGCCTCTAGTGATTATATTCAGAAAACAAGAACAAGGACTTTTTTTTATATAACTGAGGAAGCAGAAAGTCTTGTATCTTCCGTTGGAATGAAATGCATTGCAGCCTTATCTAAGAGAGTTAATTGTGGTATCTGAAGTTAGCATTTGCTGCTTCCTCTGAAACTGAGAACATAAAATTTGTTTTTTATAAAGACATGCAGACTATCAGCTAGTTGAGACAAGTGCAATGATGAGTGTGGGGAAGAATATTATAAAATGTTTCTGAAGGGGGAAAATATCAACAGTAAAAAATAAATATATATATGTAAAAGGCTAAGCGACTGGCCAACTGAATGGTAGGTATGATAAACACTGATCACCAGAGGCAGATGCTCAGTGCAGGAGCTGCCAAGCGACAGCAATCTCGAACAGTGCCCTCTTGCACTCTGGGACCCTCGGGGGATGTTGGACTGCTGGTTTTGGCCCAATCCCCACAAGCCAGGCCGAGGGACCCCAACTGCAGGAGGGACCCTGCTCACTCCACAAATGATCTTTGAGCCCCGATGCTGCCCCACATGCGGCAAGCCAGAGAGGGAGTGCAGGAGGTTGGCTCCAGGGCATGTCTGGCCCATCTTGCCCAGTCTTACCCTACCAGCCACCTTCTAATTTCCTTTCAGTGTGGACGAGTCCATGCCCCAGGCCTCTAGTATTAAAAATAATGGCCAAGGGTCAGAACATTTTCTTCCACTAAAATATCAATAGGAAAGTCCAAATGGAGAAAATGACAACAGAATGAAGAGTAAGATTATTAGGAAAGAGTAAGATTATTAGGAAACAGTTATAAAAATAAAAGAGCTTTTAAAGAAAAAAAGTTTCTGTGGTAGGTAGGTCAGGGAATTCAACTTAGAATTTAAATTCATATTGTGTTGATTCGCAGATGACAAAGAAAATTAAGAAACTGGAAAAAGAAATGATAATATGGCGTACCAAATGGGAAAGTAATAATAAAGTACTTCTGCAAATGGCTGAAGAGGTAAGAAGGTTTTACATGACTGAATAGTGAATGCTCATATTAAGGCAGGATGGAATGTCTGGATGTTTACTAAAGTAATTGCTGGTTTGATTACTAAAGTTTAATTAGTTTACTTAAATTTAGTGAGGTATTTAAACTTATTTCCCCAACTAATTACCTCAGGTTTATGTTATAGACAGCTCTAAAGTATCTTGACTTTGCTTATGCAGATTAAGAATTATTAAACTTGGTACACTGCTCCCCTCAAAGTTTTTGATTCATTAAATTTGAGATATAGCCCAAGAATTTGCAGTTCTAAAAATTATCCAGGTAATACTGATGTTGATTCAAAGGCCGCAACCTTAAAGGCAGTGATCTTCAGTAAAGACAATTTGATTAAGATTTAATTTGATTTAACTTGTAATTTACTGCCTTTCTGCCCTTATTCTTTCCAAAAGGCAACAAACTACTTTTTGTCATAGTTGTTGTAAATAACAACGAAGTGAATTCCATGTACAGTTTCTAAATGTCTCACTTTCATAAACTTGGTAGGGCTAGTTTATAACATTTCACAAGAGAAAACATTAGGGCTCTAAAAGGTGGAAGAGAATAAAAAAAAATCTATGTAGACAAAAACATTCCTATTTATAGCATTTTAAATTAAGATGCTGAATTTCCTTAGTACTTACTACTTAAAGTCATGAAGTAGATCTTGATTACTTGAATGAAATATGACAAAGAATTTAATTTTTGCATTGCTCCATATAATTATAAATATTTTAAATATCAGTATATACATATACTGTGATGTCCAAGAGATGATAAAAAGTAATTTCCAGTGTGGCTTAGATTAGTTAATTTTGTATACAATAATCTAATTTCTGTTTATATATACTAAGATTACATAAATTCTGTCGTTTTTCTTTTTCTTCAGAAAACTATTCGTGATAAAGAGTACAAGTCCTCTCAAATGAAACTGGGACGGTTAGAGAAGCTATTTAGAGCTCTTCAAATGGAAAGAAATGAGCTCAATGAGAAGGTGGAAGTCCTGAAAGAGCAAGTCTCTGTAAAAGAAGCAGATGTAGATTTAGCAACAGCTGTGATAAAGCCCTGTACTACTGTTGCTTTTCAGAAAGAGTTGAACACTTCCTCTAAAAGAGCTCCAGGAATCTACTTGCAGGATGAAACCAAGGCAGCAAATAAAACAAAATGCAGTTCAAAAGACCCATCCCACATGATCTCTTCTGGACATTGATTCAGTTAATGAGATTACTGAATTCAGTTAAGACTGATTACTCTATTGAGAGATATATTTTCTATATAACTTTTCTGAAGCAGTGAGTATTGATTTTCAGATTAAAGTTTTATTACATTTTCTACCACTTCTGGATTTTCTTGGAACTTCTGAACTATACAATACATGAGGCTCCCTCGCGGTTTTGCATTGTTTAATGTATACATTTCCAGAGCTGTATTGCATAGCTGCCTTATTTTCCCTTTATTGGAATATGTGTTCATTATCTTGTCCTTTTAATGTATCTGTTTCTGTGTTCATTGCCTTATCTGTTCCTTTGGATATATTATCATGATTAAATTTAGATTTGTTCTGACAATGGGTTCCTATCCTATGTAAAAACTAAAATTAATTTAAACTCTCTAGCCAATAACACAAAATATAAAAATGATTAGTTTTGTGTGATAGCTCATTTAAATACCAAGTGAAAAATAAAACCTGAGTGTGGGACATGTGAAACAAACAGCATATTTAATTCATACTAGCTTTTTGATAATATTTTTTACCACTTCACAAATTGAGAAGACTGCACATCTTGATTCAGAGTTTTGGTAATTTACATATATATCAACATACCATTTGTAAAGAAACTAGGATATGTAGGCAAGTCATTGGACAAACAGGCTAAATGTTTCTGTGACTAAGAACAGTTGTACTGCTTTAATTTCAGGTTAGAACAGACATATAAAAGAAATTAGTACTAGATCTCTGCATATAAAATGGGAAATTTTCTGAACATTGTAATTCCATTCCTTAGTTTCTTTTATTTTAATATCTAAAAACAATATTTTACTTAAATGTCCCTGTCATATTTAAAATGGATTTAAAATGGGTTAAAATGAAAAATTATACAATAGAAAAAAGAGCCTAGAGTGTGAAATATTTAAAAATTTTCATCATTGGCCATGATAATCAACAGGCCAGGTGGTGAAGAAAAAACAATGTACATGAAATTTGACTAATTATAATGCCAGAATTAGCATAATCAAACAATCCCCCACCCACGTTTTATTAGTAGCTATTAAATGAAATATTGTCCACAACTCTTTGAAAGAAAATGAAGATACATATCAGAAATAGAATTTAACTTAAAATTGAGCATATTTTACTAGGATGCTGCTGCTTGTAGGCTCTTAACATTTTATTAAGTAGTTGTGTATCCTATCACACTTCTCTGTGTTGTTTTGTGTAGAAGGTAATGGGCTGAGAGCTTTATGAGTGACAGCACTTGGTCTACTGTTTTAGGTGGACTAAGTATATTAGATAATATGTAGTAGTAGAAGATATTAAAAGGAACTGGATTGTTTGGTAAGCTTTCGATTTCTTTGTAGAATTTGTTAACCAAGTGAAAAAAAGAGGTGACAATAGCTAATGAGAATAGTTGTGTGTTTTTAATGAGTATGTAGGATTCACAGTTTCTACTATGTTCTTGAACCCAAGTTGGCTAGGTCTGTTTTTATACTTGTGCAAATCTAAAATATATGGTATCTGACACTTTGTTTTTCAGCCCTTGTTTGGAAATGCTATAGCTTGCCTACAAAATGTTTAAATGCTGAAATCAGTTAAATTGTGTTGTACACCTTTTTATGGAAACTTCCAGAGTTCTAAAACGATTAGGTAGTGGATTTCAATGTAGACAAAAGAACGTGGATGCAAAATAGCAGAGCATTTCATCTTCAGATTTATAGAAATACATTTTGTGGTTATGAGACTTAATTTTTAGTTGTGTATGACAGTCTTATTACACCTGTTATCACAATTCATTTCTCAGTTGTTACAGAAAGATCTACCTCTTTCAGACTGTAAATGAAAATAATCAAAAAAAGGATGTAGTACTAAATACACTGCTTTATTTTTATAGCTCACTTCCTTCATGGAGATACAGAATTGATGAGGCAGTCTTCATTGTTCTAAGATATTTTGTAGAGATTTTCCATTAATATGAATCTTATTTTATCTACTCTGTTAAGGTTTAGTAAATATGAAATGATTAATTTAACAGCCTCCGTGTGTTTTTTAAATTTAATGATGAATTACCAAGTTTAAATTTTTATAAAAAGCTGATTTCTCTTAATTAATTATTACACAATTTAAATAAGCTGGGAGTAGAGTAGAGGAGACTACTCTCTGATAGGTTGGCAAGTCATTTCAGCCAGAGCTATGTTGGCATTTTTTTTTCTTTTGAAATGGGTGATTCTAGAATATTTCTATAATTTAACTTTGGCAAGACTTTAAAAAGCTGCAGGGATTGAATTTCTCTAGTCCTAGTTGATCTTCGCAAGGATACTTATATATAGAATTTCAGTGATATTTACTTAAGCAAAAGTAAAAGTCCTAATTCTATTTAAGCAAGTTTCTTTTTATGTTATCAAAATTATAAGAATTATAGCAATAAGCTTTCTGTAATATTTGAAATAAATCATTTTAAAATATTACATAACATGGTGCTAGAAACATTTCCATATAGAAACAATATGTGTAACTTCATTTTATTTTTAAAATGGATTTTTATTTATCTGGGTGACATCCTATACAATAAAGAGATAATATGCAAATTGACTGTCACACTTTTGCACAAGATGGCCACCCCCATGTGGTCAAAGATGGCCGGCAGGGGAGGGCAGTTATGGGCAATCAATCCAGCAGGGGAGGGCAGTAAAGGGCAACCAGGCCTGCAGAGGAGGGCAATTAGGGGTGACTGGGCCAGCAGAAAAGGGCACTTGGGGGTAACCAGGTCTCTAGGAGAGGGCAGTTGGGGATGACCGGGCCGGCAGAGAAGGGCACTTGGGTGCGATCGGGCTGGCAGGGGGTAAGTTAGATATCAATTAGGCTAGCAGGAGAGTAGTTAGGTGTCTATCAGTCTGGCAGGGAAGTGGTTAGGGACAATCAGGCAGGCAGGCGAGCAGTTGGGAGCCAGCAGTCCTGGATTGGAGAGGGTTCAGGCTGAGCTGAGGGACACTCAATGCAAGAATTTCATGCACTGGGCCTCTAGTTGGTTAATAAAACCATACAGGTTTCAAGTGTATAACTGAATACATCATTGGTATAATGTATCCTGTACTCACCACTCAAAGTTGAGTCTCTTTCCGCCTTAATTACCTCCCACCATTTATCCTCTTTCACCTCCCCACACTCCTTTCATTCTGGTAATAACATACTGTTGGCTATTTCTGTTTTGTTTTCACTCAGGCCCCCAAACCCTTCTCCTCTAATGCTGTCAGTCTTTTCTCTGTATCTGTAATTCTGTTTCTATTTTGTTCATCAATTTCCACATATGAGTGAGATCATGTATTTGTCTTTCTCTGACTGCCTTTTTTTACTTAGCAAAAACATCTTTAGGTACATTCACGCTGTTGTGAACGATAAGCGCAGTTTTATGTTCTAGTTGAAAGACCTAGGAAAAAGCCAGTGTTTGAGTGCCTAGTTAAGTCACAAATGAAAAATAACAAAATGGCATCTATATATTTATATATAAACCTAAGCAACCGAACAACTGGAATGACTGATTGGCCTGTCGCTATGATGTGCATTGCCCCCTGGTGATCAGTGTATTCCCACAGCCAATCTTGAATGGCCATCTGACTTCCCGTGGCCCTTCCCTCCAAACAACTGGTCACTCCTGTGATCCTTCCCCCTGGCTGGCCAACCTCCCACAGTCCCTCATGCTTATAGGCCTCAATCACCGGCCAGGCTGAGGGACCCCACTGAGCACAAAATCATGCACCTGGCATATATATATATATATATATATATATATATATATATATATATATATATATATATAGAGAGAGAGAGAGAGAGAGAGAGAGAGAGAGAGAGAGAGAGAGAGAGCACCAACAACCAGAACAATTGGTTGTTATGAAGCCCACTGTGGCCAGCAAACCAGCCTGATCGGGGGGTGGGGCCGGCCGGCCAACTTTCCGTGCCCCTTTCTCCCGGCCAGCCCACACCCAGTGGGCCCCCACCACCTCAATCAGGGGCAGGGTGTGCTGGCCAACCACCCGCAGCCTCTCCCCACAGTTGGCCCCACCCCCAATGGGCCCCCACCACCCTGATCAGTCCATGGCCCCTCCCCGCATCCAGCTCCACCCCTGATCAGCCCCCTGACTCCAATCTGGGAAAGTGCCAGCTGGCCAACCATCTATAGCCTCTCCCCTAGGCCATTGGCATATGATGGGCCACCTCCACATCATTCTGGGGCAAGGCCAGCCAGCCCACCACTCACAGCCCCTCCCACCAGCTGGCCCAGCCTTGATCGGGCCCTGATCAGGGTGGGCCTGCCAACCAACCTCCTGCCATCTCCTCCGGACAGGCCCGGCCCCAGGCCGCTGATTGGGGCTGGGTGGGTTGGACCCCACCCATGAATGAATTCATGCAGTAGGGCCTCTGGTATATATATATGAAAGGCTAAGTGGCTGGCCAGTAAAGTATGACACACACTGGCCACCAAGGGGCAGGTGCTCAACGCAGGAGCTGCTGAGCAACAGCAACATTGCAGAGTGCCCTCTCACACTCCAGGACCCCTCGAGGGATGTCAGACTGCCAGTTTCGGCCCATTCCTCGCAGACCAGGCTGAGAGATCCCACCTGCTGGAGGGACCCACTCACCACAGATGCCCTTCAAGCCCCGGTGCCGCCCCAAGTGCTATTGGCTGAAGAGGGACCAGGGGAGGTTGGCTTCAGGGCATGTCTGGCTTATCTTGCTCAGTCCCGCCCTGTTGGCCACCTAATTAATTTCCTTTCAATGTGCATGAATCTGTGCACCTGGCCTCTAGTTTACTTATAAAACACACTAGAGGCCTAGTGCATGAAATTTGTGCACTGGTGCAGTCCCTAGGCCTGGCTGATGATTGAAGCACAAACATCTGGGGACAGGTCCCATGACCACCATTCTGGGTCCTGGTCAGCACCCGCCCCTCCCATTGCTTCTGATTGCCCTGCTTGCACCTGCCTTGTCCTGGCACCTCCCAATCACCTGCTCCACTATCCCACCATGGCCCAACTCTCATTGACCCCCATCAGGGCTGGCAGTGCCTCCAATGCCGCCCGCTGCCAGCACCATATTGCAGTCACCTGCCATGTCCCATGCTACCTTCTGGTGGTCACACACGTCATAGCAAGCGGTTAAACTCCTAGTCAAGGGGACAATTTGCATATTAGTCTTTAATTATGTAGGATATATCATAAGCATATAGTATCCAAAATACACTCAACAACAAAAAGACAAAAATTTGGAAAAAGTACTAAAAGATATATAATAAAAACATGAAATGAAACAACATTAGTAATCTTTAGGGAAGGCAAATCAAATGTATGAGATACCATTTTATACTTACTTGTCATAATAAGTAGCACTATTTAACACCAGACAAAATAAGGTGAGCATGAGCAGAAATTGGAACTATTGTAAATAGGGAAATGTAAAATACTGCAGCTTCTATGGAAAATAATTTGGTTGTTTCTTAAAAAGTTGAATAGAGCAAACCCAACTTTCTTCAAGATAACCGAAAAAGTATACCTATATGTACACAGGTTCATAGCACGTTCACAATAGTCAAAAGAAAACAACCATAATTTCAATTAATAAATGGGTAACTACATTCTTATATATACAAACAGTGGTCTTAAGAAGACTAAAGACTATCTGCTGTAACATTTATGAATCTCAAAAAACCTTAACTTGAAGAAGTGGGATACAAAAGTCGGCATATGTGACTCCAACATGGTGGTCAGCAGGCCTGAGTGAGGGAGAGTGTGTGAGTGAGTGGCAGGGTCAGTGTATGGACCTGCATGGGCATCTGAGTGTGAGGGACACTGATTGCACAGTGGGTGGTTTGTTCTTTCCTGGTGGAGAGCTGCTGCTACCACAGCTACTGCCTCCGTGGTGCTCCAGCTTAGAGAACTCATCATCTTGAAGGGTTTACAAGGTCCTCCTTGGAAGGAGGCTTCAAGGAGCAGCAGTGACTGACTACCTAGCCTCACCACCACCTAAAGTCCACAGCCTAGGCCTTGAACCTACACACAAACCACTCCAGACCCCACATGGCCACTGAGGACACAACCCAGACTCTGCACACCTGTGGTGAGTGGTGGTGGGACCTCTCTGCCTGGCACATATCCAGCCTGATCCTGTGTGCCACACTGGTTCCCAGTCTGGACTCTGGACTCTGTGCTATCACTATGTAACCACCACTGACCTGGCAGGACTCTTGCCCCTGCTGTGTACTCACCTACCGCCACTGCTACTGTGCAGCTACCACCACCCTAGAGCCCAGTTGCTAGACTCCACCAGCAGAGTTAGAGGGTGGGAGGTGGATGTAGCCACCCCTGACCTGAACCTATTAAACTGAGGACCTGAGGAGACTGAAGAGGCTGCAGATCTATAGGTGAGACAGGAGCATCTGGGCCTGAGAGAGAAGGCCTTGAGGGCACTGGCTGTGGAGCCTGCAGAGTGGGTGCAGCTGTAGAAGCCTGGGCTGAAGTCCCTGAATAGAGTAGCACTAACACCCTACCATCATGCAACCTGGGAAGCTCCTCTGACCAGTGGGAAGGGCCATGCAGTGGAGCTCAGGGCAGCCTACACTGGAGGGGTCTGAAGGACACACTATAAACACTGAATAAGGGGGACCCTCTATTTCTTGGAGGAACTCATGAGGATGAGCAGAAAGGGCTGAACAGTAGGTCCATGAAGGTGGTCAGCCCTGCCCATCTGGAAAACAGAGGAAGTATCCTCTTTCCCACCAGCAAAACTGCTACTTCTAACCCAATCTGCAGCAACCTGAGGTAAGGGAGGAGGTGCCAGCAAACCAGGCAGAGCTGAAGCATTGGAAGGAGAGGAACCCAAGCACCCAGCCCCACAAACATAAAAAAGCCACTGGGGAAGGGAGAACAGCTCAGAAGGAAATGGCCTGAAGTATTCAAATTAATAAAAACCAAGGACCTAAATTCAAGATTTCTATATGTAGTAAGGCTATTTAAAATTGAAGGAGAAAGAAAAAATTTCACAGATAAAAAAGGCTAAGGGAGTACATTACTACTAAACCAGCAATGCAAGAAACATTAAAGGAACTGATTAAGAAGAAAAAGAAAGAGAGAGGACCATCGACATAAAAATAACAATAAATAATACCTATCAATAATAACTGTAAATGTAAATGGATTAAATGCTCCAGTCAAAAGACATAGGGTGAGTGAAAGGATGAGGAAGCATGGCCAATATACTAGTATATGCTGTCTATGAGAGACACATCTCAGAACAAAAGATACACACAGAATGAAAGTGAAAGACTTATTCTATTCTATACAAATTAAAAGAAAAAAAAGGATAGCTGGGGTAGCAATACTCATATCTTACAAAATAGACTTCAAAACAAAGGCCATAACAAGGCCACTATATAATACTAAAGGGAATGATTCAACAAGAGGATATAGCCCTTGTAAACAGATGCACCCAATATAGGAGCATCTACATGTAAAAAAACAAAACAACAACAACAACCAAAAAAACACCTTGGATGGACTTCAAGGGAGACATTGACAGTAATATAGTCATAGTAGGGGACTTTAATACCCCACTGTCATCACCAGATAGATCTTCCAGACAAAAAATGAACAAGAAAACAGAAGCCTTTAATGACATACTAAATCAGATCGATTTAACTGATATTTACAGACAATTCTTCCCAGGGCAATAGAATATACATTCCTCGCCCTAACCGGTTTGGCTCAGTGGATAGAGAGTTTGCCTGTGGACTGAAGGGTCCCACATTTGATTCCAGTCAGGGGAATGTACCTTGGTTGTGGGCACATCCCCAGTGAGGAGTGAGCAGGAGGTAGCTGATCAATGTTTTTCTCTCACTGATGTTTCTAACTCTCTATCGCTCTCCCTTCCTCTCTGTAAAAATTAATAAAACATATTTTTTTAAAAAATAATATACATTTCTCTCGTGCACACATGAAACTTTCTCAAAAATAGACTGTTAGAACACAAAGTAGATACAAGGAGATTGATGTAAAACCAAGCATCTTCTCAGATCACAATGGCATGAAGATAGAAATCAACTATAATAAAAAAACAAAACCTCAAAAACACATAAATACATGGATGCAAAATAGCATGTTATTAAACAATGAATGGATTACCAATGAGACGAGCAAGCAATTAAAAACTTCCTGAAAACAAATGAAAATGAACACACAACCACCCAAAATATATAGGACATGGCCAAAGCAGTTCTGAGAGGAAACTCAGAAAAAAAGAAAGGAAGGAAGGAAGGAAGGAAGGAAGGAAGGAAGGAAGGAAGGAAGGAAGGAAGGAAGGAAGGAAGGAAGGAAGGAAGGAAGGGAAAGAAAGAAAGAAAGAAAGAAAGAAAGAAAGAAAGAAAGAAAGAAAGAAAGAAAGAAAGAAAGAAAGAAAGAAAGGAAGGAAGGAAGGAAGGAAGGAAGGAAGGAAGGAAGGAAGGAAGGAAGGAAGGAAGGAAGGAAGGAAGGAAGGAAGGAAGAGAAAGAAAGAAGGAGAAAGAAAGAAAGGAAGAAAGAAAGAAAAGAAGAAAGAAAGGAAGAAAGAAAGAAAGAAAGAAAGAAAGAAAGAAAGAAAGAAAGAAAGAAAGAAAGAAAGAAAGAAAGAAAGAAAGAAAGGAAGGAAGAAAGAAAGAGAAAAGGCAATAATAATATCTAGTCCTAAATATAAATGAATTCAGAAGAAAAGTCCAAAGGAAGTAGAAGGAAGGAATAATACATATGAATGAAAATAAATGGCATACATAAATAGAGACTAAAAAGATGTACAAAAGTTCTAGGAGTCCAAGATCTGCTTCTTTGAAAGGATAAAATTGATGAACCCCGACCCAGATTCATCAAGAAACAAAGAAAGGCAACCCAAATAAATAAAATCAGAAATGAAAGAGGCAATATAACTATGAACACAGAAATACAAATGATTGTAAGTAAATACTAAGAAAATGTATATGTCAACAAACTGGATAATGTAGGCTAATAACAACTGATGAACTTGAAGCAGTAATTTTAAAACTCCCAGCAAGCAAAAGTCCAGGACTGGATGGATTTACAGGAGAATTTTACCAAACATTCAAGAAAAAACTAACATCTATCCACCTCAAAGTATTCAAAAACATTCAAAAGGTAGAAACTTTTAAGCTTTTTTCAAAGCAAGCCTCACCATAACTCCAAAAACAGATAAAGACAAAACAATGAAAAAAATTAAAGGACAATATCCCTGATGATAATAGATGCTAAAATCCTCAACAAAATATTAGCAAATTGGACCCAGCAATATATTTAAAAGATCCTACACTATGACCAAGTGGGATTTATTCCAGGGATTCCAAGCTGGTACAATATTTGCAAATCAATAAATGTGATAGATCACATAAATAAACTGAAAGATAAAAGTCACAGGATAATATCAATAGATGCAGAAAAATCATTCAACAAAATATTGCACACTGTTTTTTGAAAAAAACTCTCATCAAAGTGGGTATAGAGGGATCATAACTCAATATAATAAAGGATTTATATGGCAAACCAACATTATACAAAATGGGCAAAAACTGTTTTCCTTAAGTGCGGGAACAAGACAGGAATGTTCATTTTCAACACTTTCATTCAACATAGTAAGGGAAGTCCTAGCCACAGCAATCAGACAAGAAGCGATAAATGATATCCAAATATAAAGACCGAAGTAAAGCTGTCATTATTCACAAATGACATGATATTATACGTAGGAAATCCTAAAGATTGCACCAGGAAACTACTAGACATAATACATGAATTTGGCAACGTGATAGGATATAAAATTAAAGCTTAGAAATCAATAGCATTTTTATACACCAATAATGAGCTCTCAAAAAGATAAACTAAATAAAACAATTCCATTTACCATTGCTATAAAAACTAAGATACCAAAGAGGTAAAAGTCTTGTACTCAGAAAACTATAGCACATTGAAAAGAGAAATAGAGGAAGACACAAACAAGTAAATTGTACGCCATGTTCATGAATTGGTAGGAATAATATTGTTAAAATGTACATCCTACTCAAAGCAATCTATAGATTCAGTGCAATGCTATTAAAATACCAACCGCTTACTTCACAGAACTAGAAAAAATACTCCAAATATTATACAGAACCACAACTGACCCTAAATAGCTGCAGCAATCTGACACTGAAGAACAATGTTGGTGGGATCACAATACCAGATATCAAATAATATTACAAAGTCACTGTAATCAAAACACCCTGATACTTGCACAAGAAAAAGCATATAGACCAATGAACAGAACAGACACCACAGAAATTGACCCATTCTATTATGGTCAATTAATATTTGACAAAGCAGGCAAGAGCATACAATAGAGTAGAGACAGTCTCTTTAAAAAATGGTACTTGGGACTGAGGAGAGAGGGGAAAAAATGGTGACCAGCAGGAAGGTAGGGAGGGAGAGAGTGTGAGAGCGCAAGGAAGTGATAGAGGAGTGTGTGGACCTGTGTGGTGTGTGTGTGTATGAGCTAGGGAGTGTTAGATAAATCCGCTAGACAAAAACTCAGCAAAGAAACAGCAATCCTAAATGACTCACTAGATCAGATGGCAATAATCGACATCTTCAGAAAACTTCACCCCAAAGCCACAAAATATACGTTCTTCTCAAGTGCTCATGGGACATCTTCAAAAATAGACCACATATTGGGTCACAAACAAAGTCTCCCCAAATTCAAGAAGATTGAAATCATACCAAGCGTCTTCTCAGACCACAAGGGCATAATATTAGAAATAAACTAAAATAAAAACAACTCAAACTACTCAAACACTTGGAAGCTGAATAGCAGGTTATTAAATATTGACTGGGTTACCAATGAGATCAAAGAAGAAATCAAAAACATCCTGGAAACTAATGACAATGAACACAAGACAATCCAAAACCTTGGATTGAAAGCAGTACTGAGAAGGAAGTTTATAGCTCTACAGGCCTATTTTAACAAACAAGAAAAAAATGGTAGTAAATCATCTAAATCTACAGCTCAAAGAATTAGAAAGAAAGAAAAAGAAAAGCCCAGAGTGAGCAGAAGGAAGGAGATAATAAAGATTAGAGCAGAAATAAATGACATAGAGACCAAAAAAACAATACAGAAAATCAATGAAACCAAGCGCTGGTTCTTTGGAAGGATAAACAAGATTGACAAACCTCTAACCAGGCTCACCAAGAAGCAAAGAGAGAGGACCCAAATCAACAAAATCAGAAATGATAGAGGCGAAAAAACAACAGATCCCACAGAAATACAAATGATTGTTAAAAAATACTATGGACAACTCTACTCCAATAAACTAGACAACCTGGAGAAAATGGACATATTCCTAGAAAAATACAACATTCCAAAACTCAATCAGGAAGAATCTAAAAATCTCAATAGGCAATAACTACGGAAGAAATTGAAGCAGTCATCAAAAAGCTTCCGACAAAAAAAAGCCCAGGGACCAACGATTTCACAGGAGAGTTTTACCAAATATTCAAGGAAGAACTAAAACCTATCCTCCTCAGACTACTACAAAAAAATCCAAGAGGAAGGAACACTTCCCAGCTCATTCTATGAAGCCAGCATCACCCTAATACCAAAACCAGGTAAAGACAACACAATGCAAGAGAATTACAGGCCAATATCCCTCATGAACATAGATGCCAAAATCATCAACAAAATCTTAGCAAATCGGATCCAGCAGTACATCAGAAAGATCATACACCACGACCAAGTAGGATTTATCCCAGGGATGCAAGGATGGTGCAATATCTGCAAATCAATAAACATGATACATCACATAAACAAATTGAAAGAAAAAAACCACATAGTCATATCAATTGATGCAGAAAAAGCGTTTGACAAAATTCAACACCCATTTTTGATAAAAACTCTCAGCAAGGTGGGTATTGAATGATCATACCTCAACATAGTAAAAGCCATATATGACAAACCCACAGCCAACCTCATACTTAATGGACAACAACTAACACCATTTCCCCTAAGAACAAGAACAAGACAGGGATGCCCACTCTCACCACTCCTGTTCGACATAGTACTGGAAGTATTAGCCATTGCAATGAGACAAGAAGAAGAAATAAAAGGCATCCAAATTGGAAAAGAAGAAGTAAAACTGTCCTTATTTGCAGATGACATGATATTATACTTAAAAAACCCTAAAGACTCCATCAATAAACTATTAGACTTAATAAAGGAATTCGGCAATGTAGCAGGATACAAAATTAACGCCAAGAAATCTATGGCATTTCTATACACCAATAGTGAACTTGCAGAAAGAGAGACTAAAAAAGCAATCCCATTTACCATTGCACCAAAAAAATTAAGCTACCTAGGAATAAACTTAACTAAAGAGGTAAAAGACCTCTACTCAGAAAACTACAGGACGTTGAAAAAAGAGATAGAGGAAGACATAAACAGATGGAAGAACATACAATGTTTTTGGATTGGTAGAATCAACATCATTAAAATGTCCATAATGCCCAAAGCAATCTATAAATTCAACACACTTCCCATTAAAATACCAATGGCATATTTCACAGACCTAGAATGAACTCTCCAAAAATTCATCTGGAATAAAAAACGACCCTGAATAGCTGCAGCAATCCTGAGAAAGAACAAAGTAGGTGGGATCTCAATACCAGATATCAAGCTGTATTACAAAGCCACTGTTCTCAAAACTGCCTGGTGCTGGCACAAGAACAGACATATAGATCAATGGAATAGAATGGAGAGCCCAGAAATCAGCCCCAACCAATACGCTCAATTAATATTTGACAAAGGAGGCAAGAACATACAATGGAGTCAAGATAGTCTCTTCAATAAATGGTGTTGGGAAAATTGGACAGCTACATGCAAGAAAATGAAACTAGACCACCAACTTACACCATACACAAAAATAAACTCAAAATGGATAAAGGACTTAAATATACGACAGGAAACCATAGAAATACTAGAAGAATCCAAAGGCAACATAATCTCAGACATATGCTGAAGCAATTCTTCACTGATAAAGATCCTAGGGCATTGGAAACTAAAGAGAAAATAAACAAATGGGACTACATAAAAATAAAAAGTTTCTGCACAGCAAAAGAAACCATCAACAAAACAACAAGAAAGCCCAGTACATGGGAGAACATATTTGCCAATGCTATCACTGATAAGGGTTTAACCTCCAACATTTATCGGGACCTCATACAACTCAACAAAAGGAAGATAAACAATCCAATCAAAAAATGGGCAAAGGACCTAAATAGACACCTTTCAAAAGAGGACATTCAGAAAGCCAAGAGACGTATGATAACATGCTCAAAGTCGCTAATCATCCGAGAGATGCAAATCAAAACAACAATGAGGTACCATCTCACACCTGTCAGAGTGGCTATCATCAACAAATCAACAAACGACAAGTGCTGGAGAGGATGTGGAGAAAAAGGAACACTTTTGCACTGCTGGTGGGAATGCAGACTGGTGCAGCCACTATGGAAGACAGTATGGACTTTCCTCAAAAAACTACAAATGGAACTCCCTTTTGATCCTGTGATCCCACTTCTAGGAATATATCCCAAGAAACCAGAAACACCAATCAGAAAGGATATATGCATCCCTATGTTCATATTAGCACAATTCATCATAGCTAAGATCTGGAAACAGCCTAAGTGCCCATCTGTAGATGAATGGATTAGAAAACTGTGGTACATCTACATGATGGAATACTATGCTGCTGTAAAAAAGAAAGAACTCTTACCATTTGCAACGGCATGGATGGAACTGGAGAGCATTATGCTAAGTGAAATAAGCCAGTCAATGAAGGAAAAATACCACATGATGTCACTCATTTATGGATAATAAAGACCATTATAAACTTATGAATAAAAATAGATACAGAGGCAGAGCTGCCTCAAACATATTGTCAAACTACAGCAGGAAGGCCGGGAGGGTGGAGGGGCAGGGAGAGGGTAAGAGATCAACCGAAGGGCTTATATGCATGCACATAAGCATAACCAATGGACACAAGACACTGGGGGGTAGGGGAGGCCAGGGGATTGTCAAGGGCGGGGAAAAAAAAAGGAGACATATGTAATACTCTTTGTAATACTTTAAGCAATAAAAAAAATGGTACTTGGAAGACTGGACAGATACATGCAAAAAGATGAAACTAGATCATCAATTTATACCACACACAATAATAAACTCAAGATGGATACAATACTTAAATGTAAGGCATGAAACCATAAAAACCCTAGAAGAAAACATATGCAGTAAAATCTAAGACAGAATTAGAATTGTTATAAATACATTTCTGTGGGTGAGAAATAAAAGAAAAAGTAAACAAATGAGGCTGCATCAAAATAAAAAGCTTTTGCACAGCAAAAGAACCCACCATCAAAATGAAAAGGGAATCAACTGTGTGGGAGAATATTTGCCAATGATACACCAGATAAAGGGTTAATATCCAAAATATAGTAATAATGCAACTCAACAAAAGGAAGGCAAATGATTTACTTTAAAAGTGGGCAGAGGACCTCAATAGACAAAAATGGAAAAAAAATCCAAGACAATAAAAAATGCTCAAAGTCACTAATTATTAGAAAAAAGCCAATCAAAATGAAAATAAGGTACTACCTCACACCTGTCATAATGTCTATCATCAAAAAAATCAAGATATAACAAATGTTGGCAGGATGTGAAGAAATGAGAACACTAGTTCACTGTTGTTGGAAATGCAGGCTGGTGCAGCCACTATGGAAAACAGTGTGGAGTGTCCTCAAAAAATTAAGAAGGGAATTCCTGTTTAACCCAGAGATCCCACTTCAGGGATCTTAAAAACCCCAAAATTCCCATCAGAAAGCATATATGCACCCCTATGGTCATGGCAAAGTTATTTACAATAGCTAAGATTTGGAAACTGCCCAAAAGCCCATCAGCAGATGAATTGATTAAAAAGGCATGGGACATTTACATAATGGAATACTATGCAGTTGTAAAAAAGAGATATATCTTATCCTTTGGGACAGCATGGATGCACCTGAAAAATTCTATGCTAAGTGAAATAAGCCAATCACAGAAAGACAAATACCACATGATCTCACTTATTTGTGTAATCTAATGAACAAAATGAATTGACCAACAAAATAGCACTTGAAGCATGGAGGCATGGCACAGACTGACATACATCTATGTGGGAGTTGGGATGAGGAGAGATAAATAAAAAGACATATTTACTTATAGGAATAGCCCATAGACCTGACGAGTAGGATGGTGAAGACCTGGGTGGAGTAGGGGCTTGCTGTGGGGACTTGGGGTTGGGAATATATCTTATACGTGAATTTTATTTCTCATTCATGCAGTAAGGGCCAGAAGTTCTGCAGAAAGATGTTCCTTTCATGCTTGTATCCACAAATCCAGTTTGTTTACATTTCGTGGCTTCACTATTTCAACATGGGGATTTAAGGATTGCCACATAGCAGGGTAAGATGGATTATGAAAAACTTATCCCTATATTTAAGTGCTTCAGACCAGATGAGCACAAATGACTTCTTATAATAGCTCACTAGCCAGGAATATTCAATCACAGTGGCCACAAACAAATTTCAAAGGAGATGGTAAAATGTAGAGGAACATCCTATCAAATAAAAAAGAAACATGGTAATTGGCGTACGACTGCTACCCTTCCCATTGGCTAATCAGGGTGATATGCAAATTAACTGCGAGCCAAGATGGCGGCCGGCAGCCAGGCAGCTTAAACTGAACATGAGACTTGCTTGCTTCAGTGACGGAGGACTCCAACGTTCCCCGCCTGCCTTGCCGGCCTCTAGGCCTGCAGTTTGAACATTGTAACAAATATAGAAGCTAAACAAAACCCCAGAAACCTGCTTTCAGCGAGCCAGGATCTCAGAGTTGGAGTTGATACAGAGTTTCGATTATAGAACCTAAACAAACCAGATACCTACTTTCAGCAGCTGAGGCCTCAGAGCTGGAGCCAAGCCTCAGAGCTAAAGCTGGCCCAGAATAAAAAAGAAAAAATGAGCGGTTGGGAGCTTCAGTCCCAGCATGAAAACAGCCCTCAGCCCCTCACCCAGACTGTCCAGGCACCCCAGTGGGGACCCCCACCCTAAAGGGTGTGTGACCAGCTGCAAACAGCCATCATCCCTCATCCAGGCTGGCCAGGCACCCCAGTGGGGACCCCCACCCTGATCCAGGACACCCTTCAGGGCAAACCAGCCAGCCCCCACCCATGTACCAGGCCTCTTCTATATAGTAAAAGGGTAATATGCCTCCTGGCACTGGGATCAGCATGACAGGGGGCAGTGCCCAAACCCCCTGATCGCCCTGCGGCTCTGTGTGTGACAGGGGGCAGGGCCACAACCTCCCTATCTGCCCTGCTCTGTTCCTGACAGGGGAAAGCGCCCCAACCCCCTGATCGGCCCTGCTCTGTGCCTGATAGGGGGGATCTCCCAAACCCCCTGATCACCCTGTGGCTCTGTGTATGACAGGGTGCGGCGCCCCAACCCCCCCCCCCACACACACACACACACACAGGCCCTATTCTGTGTGTGACGGGGTAGAGCCATAATCTCCCCATCGGCCCTGCCCTGAGTGTGAGATTGGCGGCGCCCCAACCCCCTGATTGGCCCTGCTCTGTGGGTGATAGAGGGCGGCACACCAACCCTCTGATCTGCCCTGCTCTGTGCATGACAGGGGGCAGCGCCCCAACCCCCTGATTGGCCCTGCTCTGTGTGTGACAGGGGGTGGTGTCCCAACCTCCCCATCGACCCTGCCTTGAGTG